>NW_007253379.1:1076212-1161884 GCF_000164805.1 Carlito syrichta
TATATATATACACACTATATATATATATATATATATATACTACTTGTAATTTACTTTTCAAAATAAAAATTAATGTCTTTAATGAATTCTCAAAGATTATAGCTTCAAAACTGGCTCTCACCCATTCTCTTCAATCTCTTATTGTAGAATTTAGAACAAGAGGGTCAAAAATATATCTTTCTTGTTTGTTCTCTTTATTTTATTTCCTTTGCTTCTTTCTGGGTTACTCCTTCACACTTGTTTTTCAGTTCAGTTAAATGAGTTCTCAAGATTATATATATTGCTTTTAAAGCATTCATTACATTTTTAATTTCACTGTTATTTCTACAGTAATTATTTTTCAATTTTCTTCTATTATTTTTCTCATGATCAATTCATTATGGTTTCTATTTTTTATTCTTTAATAATTTTTGATAAATTATTAAGTAGTAGATTATCTCAGAATTGATTGCTGTTCTCAGCTTGATTGTTATATATGCTTGTCATGATGGATCAATTTCTACCACTGCTTACAATTTTTTATTGTACATATTCATGTGCACATATGTCTGTGTTGGTTTCTAAGAAATAAAAATGACTGCAAGGGTGCGGTGGTCTGAATGTTTGTGTTTTCCCAAAATTCATACATTCAGATTCTAACTTCTGAGGCTATGGTATCAGAAATGAGATCTTTAGGAGGCGACTAAACATGAGGACAGAACCCTCAAGACTGGAATTAGTGCTCTTATAAAAAATACTCAGGGAGCTAGCTAGTCCCTTCTACCCTGTAAGGACACCATATAGGAATCAGAAAACAGCTTGCACAAGACACAGAATCTGTCAGTACCTTGATCTTGAACTTCCCAGAACTGTGGGACATAAATTTCTGTTGTTTATAAGCTGCCCAGTTTACAGTATTTTATTACAGCAGCCTGACCAAGCATAGGCCTGTAGGACACTGACTGGTATTATAAGTACAATGGAAAGTCAGAATTTAAGAGAGAAGTGACATGACCCAATCTATGTTCCAAAAATAAAAAGAAAAGAAAAGAAAAAAAAATTCATCTTGAAAATATTCAGAAATATTGCTATAAATCAATTTGCATTTCTTAATGCCAGGCACAATTATTTTATCAGTTTAGAGCAAGTTTCACTTTATGTTTCTAACAGAGATTCTCACATCATGAAATAATATAAAGCTGAATGGTATATCCACATGTGGGACAGCTTAAAATGTCAATTGCTCATGGTACTTTCAATATGCACAGACTCATACTTTGGGTAGGCCATGTTTTCTTCTTGTCACAATGGGCCAGTAGTAGATAGAGATTTCTAGCAACTTATTTAACCAGATACCAGTCTTTCTAAGATTCTTTTGTCTTTATGCAAGTCTCACCTTGCAAGCCAAAAGGCTATGCCTTTTATCCCTGAGTGTATATTAAAACTCCCAGCCAGAACATTAGGGCATATAGCCAAATTCAGTATTCTGGACAGCCGTAGTATCAGATTCATAAATTACAGCTCAGACTTGGGATTACCATTCTTTCTGACACTAGGGAATAATACCTTTGTTTTTACAGCTATGCTATATATTTGTTGGTTTGTTTAGCTTTAAACATATCCAGCATTCTATGACTGTGTAGCCGGAAGTAAGCCTACATTAGCTCAGATACCTATGTTAATAAAATGCAATTTTCCCAAAATATTCTTTATATAGCAACCAGGATGACTTTTCTGTTTATGAAATATGAATGAGATCATATCACTTCACCTTTAAACCTAGCTTCCCATTGCCCTCAAACACCAGTCGGTATCTGAACGCCTATGACAATCTGGTCTTCAGGCTCACTTTGAGTCACTTTCCCTCTTAATCACTTTTATAGGCCAGACACTCTAAGACCTTTCTTACCTTCATGAATTTGCACGTGCTTTTCCCACTGATGGAAACGCTCCGCTTCTAATTCTTTGCAAAGCTGTCTCCTTATCCTTTAACCCTCAGCTTAATTTTGAGCTTCTTAGTCCAGCTTCTGTATAGAGCGCAAGAAAGTAACAATTCTCTCTACTTCTCCCAACATTTTTCTCTCGTGGAGCAATCTGTTTATTACTGTCATAGACCTTTTTTAAGTGTATGTGTATATTTACTTGTTTATTTTTTGTCTCTATCAAATATAAGTTATATGGACATGGAAGTCTTGCCTAAATGCGTGACTATATACCTAGCATCTAACCATAGTTCATTCCTCACAGTAGGTATTAAATGAACATTTATTGAAAATAAATAATTTGTAAAGATAGTCATTTCTATATCTTTAAATATTCGGATGTCCTTGTTATAGCCATTTGTTGAATTTTGTGACTCCTTAACACCCTTTGTTCAATTGTTAGCAGACTACAAGTAGTTTAGAAAAGCAATAAAAAGGCATCAAATAGTAATATTTGCAATGTCTATGTAAAAATATTCAAAATATTTTCTTGATAATTTTATTACTTACTATACATACATGTAGCAATTCAAAATAGATCAAGAAAAGAATATGAGATTTTGAAGACACAACTATTGTTTTAAACATTTTAAGCATCACCTAAAGAGAATCCAAACATGACTGAACGAATAGAGTAAAAGAAGCTCTAGTAGGGCAACCTGCGAATCTGGATTTGAACTGTGGTTCTCTCACTATCCCACATAGCCTTGAGCACAAAGCTACATCTCGAGGCTTCTGATCTTTTACTCCATAAGGGGTGGTGTGAGAGCAATGTATGCAATGCCAAAGAAATGCTCTACATGTGTTTAAGACATTATTGCTGTTAACAGTAATGTAAAGAATACTGGGAGAATCGGATCTTTCTCAAACATTGGCACTTATTTTAAATGCAAACAGATATGTAGAAAAGTGAAAATACCGATTTTTTAAAAGTCTGATTTGAACAGAATGTCAATGTTGTTTAGGAACTGCCTTTATCAATTATTAAATAACATCATTTGTACTTGATATTCTAAAATATTAAACTCTTTCTTAAAACATTGTGTATTTGAAGGCACAGAATTCTTTTAAACATATTTCAGCAACCAATTCCCCATACACACTAATGTACTGTTTGTGTTTCAGGGCAGTAAAAGGCATTCTGAAGAATTAATGGAGTTAGCTATTTCTAAGTAACAAAATCTCTGATTCACTACAGACTGCCATGAATATTTTATTATTTTTCCTAAACAAAAACAATATGTAAAGTTAAAATGAAGTTAGTTCCAAATTGTTGATGAAAAATAAGTGTGACTGGGCAAGTTAAAACTGACAAAGCCAGCTCACTTTAAATTGTTGTAGCCTTTGTCTACTAAGCATTTTATCAATTCACTGTAACATTGTAATTATTTACCTATAAATCTTAACCTTGTTATTATCACCTTTCAGGCAATTCTACTAATTCAGTTTATATACAAAAATGAAATCAATGATTTCCAATTTCAGGAAAATAAAATCATTATTAAGTTGTGTCTGAATTGTTTTCTTATGAAATCATAGTCACTCCTACAGCATTTGGATTAAGAGCACACATATTGAGACCTTATTAGTTAAGTCATGAGATAGAGTTATAGACTCTCTTATGTAGCATAGTAAATTAACCCCCAAATCTCAGTGGCTTGACACAATATCAGTCTATTGGGTTTATTACCCACATGGTCATTTGGGACCTCGGGATACTTTAGACTCCATGTCTTCGTCTGCTCAAGCTGCTTATAACAAAAATATCATAAACTTGGTTGCTTATAAATAGCAAACATCTATTTCTCACAGTTCTAGGGACTGAGACGTTAAAAGTCAAGGCATTAGCAAGTTTGTTGTCTGGTGAGGGCCTGTAGCTCATAAATAGCACCTTCTGCATTCATCTTCACGTGGTGGAAGGGACAAGACAAGCTCCTTCTGACCTCCTTTATAAGAGTATTAATCCCATTCATGAGTGTTCTGCCCTCATATCGTAGTCACCTCGCAAAGGCCCCCACCTCTCAATACCATCACATTGGGGATTAAGCTTCAGCCTACGAATTTTGGGGGAGCACAAACATTTGTACCATGGCAATCTACCACTGGAAATGTTAACTGACATGGCAACTGAAGCAATAGAGGATTATTCACTGACTCAGAAGTGACATATGTATTAGTATTAGTTAGAACTAGCTACAATCCTTTGACTAACTGCAACAGACCAGAGAAAAGTGAAGGAGCACACAGGTATTTGATCAGCGGTAAATGTTTCTACCACACATATCTGTGTGAGTCCCAGCTATGGTAATTATCAGTTATTCCAAAGTTAGGTAACTTTCAACAAACTACATAACCTCTCCAAGCTCCAACATTGCCATGGATCCCTAGGGAAAAAAATAATAGCAATAACAATAATATATGTGTGTGTGTGTGTGTGTGTGTGTGTGTATACCTTTAAAATGTATTTACATGAGAAAATACATACAACATGCTTATTTTTTTGCCTAGTATTATGCTAACATTTTGAGGAGTTGCAATATAATTATTTAAAAAAATTTTTTAAAGTAGAAAAGTAGAAAGAAAGAGAGAAGGAAGGAAAAAGGAAGGAAGGAAGAAAGAAAGGGAGAGACAAAGAGAAAGGAAAGCAGTAGAGTACTCAGGACAAATGCTCATGCGAGAATCAGTGAAATACCTATTCTTTCTCTAGACTATGAGCTCCTAAAGGAATGGAGCTCTACCATGTCGTCTCTATATTATTTCCTCAGAAGTCAGTGTAGTATTTGGCATAATGATTTTTCAATATATTTGCTGAATTTGGAATGATAGACAAATGCCAATTATTATGTTAAGAAAGTATAGTAGGCACTAGCACATATATATATAAATCCATAAGATAAATAATGCCATTCTTTGGCCTGACTCGTTCCTGTTGAACTGAAAGACCCGTGGTACTTTTGCCTTTATTACAGTTACTAGGCTTTCAACCACAGTTCAAAACCCACCCCAGCTATCTGGTCACCTGCCTGTACAAAAGGGGTTCTTTCCTTATCAGCTCTTTTTATTTATTTATTTATTTATTTATCTATTTATTTATTTATTTTTGAGCTGGCGTCTCACTCTGTCGCCCAGACTGGAGTGCAGTGGCTGCTCCCGGCCACGCAGCCTCGAGCCGCTGGGCTCTGGCGATCCTTCCGCCTCAGCCTTCCGAGTAGCCGGAATTACAGGCGCGCGCCACCACGCTCGGCTGATTTTTTTTTTTTTTTTTTTATGTAGAGATACGGACTCGCCAAGTTGCCCAGGTGGGTCTCGAACCCACGGGCTCAGGCAATCCACTCACCTCAGCCTCCCAAGGCGCGGGATTACAGGCTGAGCCACCGAGCCCGGTTTATCAGCTCTTTTTAAACATTGCCTTCTCATCTCACTCCAACTTCATCTCAGCATAGAATAGACAAGGATTACAGTCTAATGTTTTATATGTCTTTTTTACATAGATTACGTGAGAGATTAAAAGTGTAATTTGATATTGCCATTAGATAGATGACACAAATTTGATTTACTAATCTCATTGAACTGTCAATCAACAGGGAAGAAAGAAATCAATTTAAATCAAACTTTTAAACTGGCTTTTACATATTTATATATACTATTGTAAATATTGTTTTTATTTCTCATCTATACCTTCTGATCTAGGCATAATGCACTTTTTATATCTATTTCAGTAAAAAAATCAGCATTTTTATAATAAATTCAAATGATTTCTCAATACAATATCCTATATATCTTATTTTGACAAACAGATCATACCATATGCTTCTTCTGAAAGAAAATATATGTGTAGTGCAATTATTCAAAAGTACACCTTTTTGAATGCAAAATGTCTATAAGGAAAGACACTTGGATAAAGTTGAATATTATAGCTTAGCTGCCTAGAGATAAATGCATATTGAAATTGCATCTGAGATAGATTTAAAAATAAACACTAACTTCAATTAAAAAAACTGAAAGCCTGTGTTCTTGATGACAAAGAAGTATATAACATTTTATCCTGTAATACACAACTTCTCCTCATAACTAATCGTCCTGGTTTAGTCTAGAACATAAAACAGAAACAACAAAAATCTCATTAACATATTATGTCTTTGAATGTCTTAAACTAAAAATATATTTTATATGAAAGGGAAATACCCAGGTCAATAGGTTATGGATTATTTAGGTACGTTCTTCTCTGCATATGAGATGCACACTAACTTCTGAGGGTCATTTCTCACTAATTATAAGGTTGACTGGCAGAGATTGTTGTCTTTTGCCAGTAAATGAAAGTTCTTTAATTCACCAGTCACATTAAATCATAGACTGATTAAGATATATAATATAATCACTCTTAAACTTCTTCCATTAATTTTAAGCCCTGTTGTCATTATCTAGTAAACCACATTGCAGAATTTTTTTTAAAAAATTGTTTCTCTGAATGATGGCTCAAAGTACAATTCTGATAAAAATTTCTCTAATCATTCATCATTATTGAAATAAAGTTGATTCAACTGAACCTGAAATTGCATTTTCTAATCATACCTTATCTGTAGATGCTTATTATTTTAAAAAGTCATAAGTATTTTCCAAGCACCCCTAATTAAAATAATGTATTTAATCTTGGAGACCTTTCTTTCCCAGTGATTATTCTGGGTGATTCTTGTTTTTCTGCCTTTTCTTATGCATAGGAAATATTTTCATTTGAGCACTGAGAAAAATATTAATTTGAAAATAATTCATTAACAGCTATACCAGTAGTCAACTGAAAGATATCTTCATATGTTAAACACTAATATTTAACATCAGGATGGAATTTTATGACATAGAATTCATAGCAACACCAAGAATAATAATTCCATGCTTTATTCTTTGAACAACAAAAATAGCAAAATCATGTGATAGTTGTCCCTGATCAGCTGCATATAGATTAAGGCTTTTAGTTTTGAGAGTACAAATATATGACATGTGAGATAAAAGGACAGTGATGGTACAGAAGAATATATGTGTCTATACTGAAAAAGTGTGAAATGGAGACATTATGTATATTCTCCCATGCCCCCAATGCCCTTTTAAAGTGTCTATATATGAATATGTCTACATATATGTATCTGTATAAATAAATAAACATATACACACACAAAGTATACATATGTAGACAATTTCACATAATAGAAACTATTTACTCATCCCATAGAAATACTTACAGGGAACATAATAGTTGCCAGACACTTGTGTTAGGAACTTCATCATCTTAGGAATATGTAGGTTTAATGTCACTATTAATTTTCAATCACTAATGTCTGTCTGACCTTTCTTCTGTCCTGTGTTCTAATCTCTAAAATGATTACCTAAATACTAAAACCTTGACTAAACTCTTTCCCCCTCACTTTTAGCTACTTGACAATAAAGATCTTTGGAGGGGAAATCCTCAACGGCCTGATGTCTATTCTATAGGTAAATATGAGATGCATTCCTGTTTCACTGTAAGCAAAGGGTAGCATTTCAAAAACAGGCCTTCTGTTTCTTTCTTAGATTCCTCCCCCTCCTGCTTTATCAGTGATTCCTATCAGTTACCCATCTCTCCCTAAGTCTTCCTACTGGTTCTTTTCTGTCACTACTGGAACATGTTCAGGTCTCTTTCATCTTAAAAATAAAAATAAAAATAAATACAGGAAAACAATTAATAATTTTGTCTCTTTACTATTTTCTGTGGGCCAGTCTTCCTGAAAGAGCTCTTATACTCACCTGTCTTGATCTCCTAACTTCACACTAATTTCTGTGCCCACAGCAACAGACCTCCACCCTTTCTATTGACACCATTTTGGTCAAGATCACACCACTGACTCTGTTTTGCCTACCCAATTGCCCCTTACAGGGTCTTTCACATAATACACTTTTTTGAAACAGGTTGTCCTTGTCTTCTGTGACTTCCAGCCCTGGATTTACCTTCTACCTTCTAGCTACTCTCTCTCAATTTCATGTGCTGAGATTATTTTCACATTTCTCAAATGCTAAATCTTCTCCAGACAATTTCAGTAGGTATTTCCACCCACCGCCATAGTTTTAAATATCACATACAAAGAGAATGACCGCTAAATCTATTACCTCCAGCCCAAAGCACTTTTTTTGGTTTGCTTTTAGGCTCAGATGAATATGTATAACTGGTGAACTTGTCCAACAGGTGCTGAGGGCTTTATAGACATTCCAACTAAGTATGTCAAAAATTAAACTTACAATTTTACTCTCTGTATTGTTATTATTATTGTTGCTACTATTATTTTGAGTTGAGGTTTCACTGTCATCCAGGCTGAAATATAGCGACACGCTCACGGCTCATCACAGCTTTGACATCCTGGACTCAGGTGATCCTTCTGCTTCAGTTTCCCAAGTTGCTGGGACTACAGGCATGCATTAGCACTGCTGGTTAATTTTTTAAAATTTCTTTTTAGTGAAACAAAGGTGTCTTACTATGTTGCCCAGGCTGGGCTCAAGCACTCCTCTCAGTCTGGCTTCCCAAATTGCTAGAATTACAGGTCTGAGCTACCACATCCTGTATTTTTTGTTTTAAACAAAAATGTGTCCCAGGGCACAGAAAAAGGACATAGAATGACCCCTTCAGAGCTGGTGGAGATCTTGATATCTTGATAGAAATTTCCTGGCATAAAGAGTGTCACCCCAAGAGCCCAAGTTACTGACTCTCAATAATATACTAAGTATACAAAAGCTCCATATAGGCTATTTTAAAGTAAAGCAACTTTTACTTTGAAGAAAATGTCTATTATGGAGGCATGGGGAGACAAGGCACATGAGTAGTTTCTCTGGATATCTGCTCATGTCAGTGATGTCTTCTCTTGTTCTGTAATGCCAGTCATATATTCCTTCTCTTTCATTTCTTTTATTCTCTTGGTATAAATAGCAGGAGGAAGCTGAAAGAATAGTAAAGCTGTTTTAGAGAGCCATAAACTTCCCGTCTTTTTTTAATGTTTGCTTCTGACCCTAAATGGCTTTAGTGAGGAAATATGCTAAGGAAGAACTGTAAGGAATTTTCATCAGAGTTTTAATCAACACACACCAAATCTGTTGCTCTTTCTGTTGTTTTGTTTTTTTTTTTCATCAGTTCATGTTACCACTATCCAACCAGCTGCTAAAAGTCAAAACCAGAAAATAATCTTTGATCTTTGACTCTAGGTTGTCAACACCATTCTGATCACAGGGTAGGGATGTTGGCCTGTTTTGTTTATTGTTATATCTTCAGAACAGTGAGTAGCATAAGAAGACATGCAATAAGTATTTTTAAGTGAATCCAACAACCTAATATTTCTTGACTCTGATGATGTCTCTTTTTAATTTTTGCTGCCACTACTGTAATTGAAACCATTTCACCATTTGGATCTTAGCATCTACTTTTGAACCGGTCTCCCTAGATGCTCCTTCTTGCCACTCTTGAATCCATTCTTCAAGTTGTGTAGAATAACCTTTTCAAAATACAAGTCTAATAATAGGTCCTCATTGCTCAAATCTCTTCAGGAAGTTTCCTTTGTTCTTAGGATCATGTCTAGACTTACTAGCACGCATTTCTCTGTCTCCTGACTTCTCTAGCCTCGTCTCTTAACTCTGCCTTAGTTACGTCTTGAACTCGATGTCCCAGCCATGTGAACTTCTTTCAGTTTCTTCATGAGCCAACTCTACCTCACCTTGTGAACTGACCCACAGCATTACTTTTGCCTTGGAATGCTTTTCCCTCCCACTTCACTTCAGGAAATCATTTCCCAGCTCTATTTGCTACAACTAACCTACCCCCACCCCCACCCCAGGAGGCTTTTCATAAACCTGGAATATGCACTTGTGCTATAGTTTCCCTTAGGCTTACATTATTTTTATTTTTTCCATCAGAACCTCTATCCGTTTTTTTTGTTTGTTTGTTTTTGTTTTTTTGAGTCAAGGTCACCCTCTGTCTCCCACACTGAAGTGCAGTGGCACAATCATGGCTCACCGTACACTCCAACTCCTGGACTCAGGGTGATCCTTCCACCTCAGCCTCCCAAGTAGTTGCATGCCACCAGACCCACCTAATATTAGCTGGGACTACAGTATGTACCACCATACCCAGCTAATATTTTGATTTTTTTTTTTGATAGTTGGGGTTTCACTACATTGTCTAGACTGGTCTTTAATCCTAGGCTCAAGCAGTTCTCCTGCCTTGGCCTCTCAAAGTGCTGAGATTACAGGCATGACCCACCATGCCCAGCCTTCTATCACATTTATTATAAAGTCTTACTGTATCTTACAAACTTAATGTTAAGCTTGATGTAGGCAGGGTCAAGATCTACCTTGTACATTGAACTTTATTATTTCAGGAAGAATCTACAACTAGGAAGAACTTAATAGTAATTGAATAAATAACTTCGTTTAATTCCCATAATATCTCTATAAATACGAGTATTCTTACCCAGCATGCATATGAAGAAACTGGGAGTTGGGTCAAGAAAATTGCCCAAAGGTATGCAATCATTTGCTGTAGGATGCTCAAGTCAGTTTAATACTGCCATGTTCCATTTCATTATCTTTGAAATACGGATTAAAAAGTCTTAACTTGAAATAGCTGAGTTTGTGATGAGAAAGGTTAATGTTTTAGAACAGAGGTTGAAAAACTATGACCCGTAGGTAAATCTAGCCTACTTATTTCTGTGTGGCCCCTGAGTTGACTGATTTTTAAATTTCTAAATAGTTGGAAAAAATACACAAGAATATGATATAATCATGTGAAAATTACATAACATTGAAATTTCACTGTTTATAAATAAAGTCTTATTGGAACATAGCCATGTTCATTCACTGGCATATTGTCTGACTGCTGAATGGAATAGTTGCAATTGATAGCATACACCTTGAAGAGCCAAATATTTACTATCTGGCTCTAGTCTAGAAAAATGTCTGCAGGCAATCAATAAATTATACTTCCATTTTTTACTATTGTTTCTAATAATAAAAATAATCACAAATGACTTCCTAGTCTAAATGACATATAGCTACCTACCAGCAAAATTTCTGGCCAATAAAAAGCTATAATGACAAACTTCGTTCTTATTCTAAGTGATCCATTAAATGCATATAGTCAAGTAAATAAATGTTTTTTGCTGTCAACAAGATAAACCATTTATAATATAAATACAGATAATTGCATCTGATCATTATAAGTGCCGTGGAAATGAAACTCAACTTTCTTTTTTTTTTAACTTATCTTACTTCCCACCTTTGTACAATACAACTACTTAAAATGGTCCATAAGTATTTATTACTCAAATATACTCCTTTAAGTTTAGGATCTTGAAGAAGGGTAGCTAAAGCCTGAAGAGTTAACCTGAGTATCCAAGATTTGTGGAGATGACTGGACTAGAATCAGACAGGTATTGAAACTTTGTCTTGATGGTGAGCAATCTATCAACCACTAGCGTTTTCCAGCCTAGAAGCTTATATTAATTGGCTTCCCTGCTAAAGTATCAATGTATTCTTGAATTTAGCTTGGTTGACAATTGCCTTTTTAAAAAGTTGAGCTATTGGGATTCTGGGATACAATGTGACTACATGAGAACTGATCCTTTGGTAAATACGGTAGTCGCTCCTTATACATGGCTTCACTTTACACAGTATCAGTAACCTGCAGTCCACCATGATCCAAAAACAGGTGAGTACAGTACCATAAAATATTTTGAGAAGGATTATGTTCACATAACTGTTATTACAATGTATTGCTATAGTTTCTCTATTTTATTATTAGTTATTATCGTTAACTCTTTCTGAGTCTAGTTTATAAATGAAACTTTATCATAGGAATGGACAGATAGGAAAAACATTTTGTATATAGGGTTCATGACTATCCATGGTTTCTGGCAACTACTGGGCATCTTGGATGTATCCCCTGTTACTGCATGAAGTAATGGGCTTTAGGTATACTTGGAAAGTAAATACAATCTGAGCAGGTGAATGAAGTCCTTAAAAACCACCTTTTATGACATCTTTTCCTGTTCACTTATCTTTTATTCATGCTGCCTCATGACTTATTTTGTCATTCATATGATCACCTGATGTCATCACTTTTTCTGTACATTTGGAGTCCAAAAGCTATTTTAAATATGCAAGGCTATTATATGATTAAGCTGAAAATTCTCTGTTATGTCCTTTGCCTACATATCTCCTTTCTTAAAGGCAATATCTTAAAATCTTCAGTAAAATTTTTCCTCATCAACGTTTTAGTTTACTGATTGGTCCTGTTTGGGCTTGATGGGTTTCTGCACACATCCTGGAGAAGTACAGTTAGCTAAGGTTGTGAGATCATTTGGGTCTAGGTCAAGCAAACCCAGATTCTAACCTGAGCTTGCCACTTAACTGGCTTCATGATTTGGAACAGGTTAGTTGGGCAAGTCTTTTATATTTGGCTCTCAGGCTCATTTTTACAAGTGGGTGACGACAATTAACTTACAAAATTGTCATGAACGTTCAAAAAATATAACATACGAAAACAGACCAGAAGAATTTTAGAGAGTCTTAGGGAGAAGATATTTGGAAAAAATATATAAGAAAGTCAGTTTTTCCTCATGGAGTCATTAACCATCAAAATTATCTTCCTTAAGCCAAGAATTCAAGCCCATTTAATTTTATTTTGCAGTTGTAACAGGATCATAATCTCATTGAGGCCTGGACCTGAACTTCCAAAGGAAACTCAGGAATCAATTATGTGTTTAGAATCTACTCCTGTCAAAAGAGTCAATACGGGACACAATGTGATCACATGGACAAGTTTAAAATGGACACACTTTTTAAAAATGGACACAATTTTAAAAAGCTAATACAACAATAAAATGTATTCATCATATCAAAAAGATAAAAAAGATAAAAGGAAATTGTATGCAGTTGATTGATTTAGCTCACAGTTAACAACTTGGGTTAAATAATAAGAAAAAGAAGATATTTAAAGAAAGCATTAGTTATGGTACATGTATTGGGGACTGTACAGTTTCTCCTCAGATCAGTAAAAAATGTCAAGTCTGTCAGACATATAGCACCTTCGGGAATCTCTAGACAGTTTGATGGACCTCCTGAAGTATTTTATAATTACTCTGCTTGTTCCGTAGGTTTAATGATTCACTTGCAAAAGAAATTTCTCTCTACTTGAAGGAGAGCTTAACATTAACCCTCTATTTCAGATTCATCAGTGAGAATTCCTTTTATAAATATGTGAATAGACTTTCATTTTTGAATAACAATATTCTTAGTGCGATGTGACCTGTAGAGATAGAATACCAAAACTTTGGCTCCAGACCTTTATAAACTACTGTGGGAACAGAATTATAAGATTAACTTTATATTTCTTTTCTTTAGTGCAATTTTATAAGACCATTTGTTCTCTTGTAAAATTTTAGAACTAGCGTGCTTGACATATTCATAAATTATTTTCTCAAGGAAAAGAAACTCAGAGGAGACTGTAAATAAATACTGGAGATTAGAGGTTCTGGTAAATTTAGCTGAATATATTAGCTCTCGTGGCAGCTAAAGTTCATTATTCAGGAAATTGAAATTGGATAAATTACTGTGGCCTTCATCTAGTTTCTAAAAACAAAAGCACATAATAAAATTGAAAAACATGCAATTCGAAACTAAAAAACAGAAAGATTGAATGCGGTGTTAATATTACCTAAATGGAGAAGATAATTCAATTACATTACTGCCATCATGTTAAATACATTTTCAGAAATATGAAATACAAAGGGAGATATCACTTACAAGAAAAACTGGGCATGGGAAATCATTTTTTTCTTTGTTACAAACCATCACAGTCATGATATTAATATCATTGTTACTTGTAGAGTTGCACTGCTGTTGGCTTCTGCTGCTGTTTCTTTCTGTTTGATGCAATAAACATGATACACTCATAGCTAGTATTTGGTGCAGTTTTTCCTCCTATGCCCACAAGTACCGTTATTTATTTATTTATTTATTTATTATTTTATTAAAGATGTGAGGTACAATTCAGGTTTAGGTATACAAATGTTCATTCTGCAGGTACCCTTGTGGATGAGGTGTGCCCCTCTCTCCCCTGGCAGTTCCCTTCAATGGCCAGTCCCATCCCCCCTACCCTGGAAGTTTCCCACTACTGCTGATCCCTTCTTACAGTATGATGATACTCATTCAAGCTCCACTGAGGAGTGAGAACATAGGGCACTCTGTTCTTTGTTTCTGTGATAGATCACTGTGTAGGATCGACTCTGAATCCACCCAGGTTGCTGCAAAGTCCATATGTTTGTCCTTCTTTATGACTGCATAATATTCCATCGCGTATATGTATCACATTTTTTTATCCAGTTCAGCTTCGATGTGCAGCGTGGTTGGTTCCCTGTTACAGGTGTGATTCGTTTTTAATGAAAAGCATGATGTTTCTGGGTAAATACGTGCGAAAAATCCAGATACATGTGCACATAGACACATCAGATTACATGTGCACATGAGCACATCAGATTACATGTGTCTATAGGGAAAGATTAAATATACAAATAGTAGCCACACCCCATATAACAGTAGAAGTCTGGAGCATACTCTGCAACAGCCAGTCCGAGAAGCCATACCAATATTTCTACAGCAGTCAACTGCAACAGTCAGACTTGATCAATAACTGACAGTGTTTCTAAATTTCATCCCACTTCCTATGTAGGACCCATCAGAAAAAGACAAGTATGCTCCCCTAAACTATATAGGGTACCCCATTTCTAGTTAGCCTGACTCCACCTTCCCCAAGCCTACAGCCTCCCATCAGGGCAGACCCAAAAACTTCCCTTTTCTCCACTATAAAGTGAGTGCACTCCTCTGCTTGCCTTTGAGTTTCTTCCCAAATGCAAGTGATGGTGGACAGCTCCCTACTTATAGGAAACTCTGAATAAATAGCCTTTGCTTGTTCTCATTAGGCTAGTCTCCACATAGTAACATTTCATGACCAATATTCCTCAGCCTGGAGTACCCTAAAATTCTCAGGACGGCTCCTCTCTGAGAATCCTTTTGCTTTTCCCTTGCCTAGTGAAACAGAATTGCTTGTTAGAATGATGTAGCCCACACATATGACTCAATAAACCCTCCAATACTCTCATATACTTTTTCCAAGATAAATATTCATTTTATGTAAAAAGTAAAAGAATATTAGTCAACTATAATTGAATTAAATATAAAAATATAGAACAGGGTAAGTTTCAAAAGGATGATGAAAAACAGATTTTACATAATTTTAAATGATTTCCTTACTCAGGAAGTCAGGAGAGTTGAGAAATTTTTATGTTCCTCTAAAAACCAATGATGCTATACCCTCTCTTCCTATAGCCTCCTGTAAACAACTTTAGATGGTAAAAGTTCTGACTTTAAAAATGTCATATATATCACAAGCCACATATTCATTGCAAAGAGCAGTAAGATCTTTAATATTTATTATCAGATTCTTTCATAAGTTCCAGAATTCAGTTACCTTTGTGAGAACAGCTTTGGTGACTCTCTTCCTAAAGGAACACCTTTGTCTTTTCATCAAATTTGCTGCAATAGCCTTTTTTTCTTTGAACAAACAAGGTTTTATTATATCATAGCTCATGCATGGACAAGAAGTTTCCTGAACTTTTTTTTTTTTTTTTTGAGTTGGAGTCTCACTCTGTCACCCAGACTGGAGTGCAGTGGCCGCTCCTGGCCACCGCAGCCTCGACCTGCTGGGCTCCGGCAATCCTTCTTTCCGCCTCAGCCTTCCAAGTAGCCGGAATTACAGGCATGCGCTACCACGCCAGGCTGATTTTTGGATTTATTGTAGAGATGAGGTCTCGCTGCCCAGGTGGGTCTCGAACCCGCGGGCTCAGGCAATCCATTCACCTCAGCCTCCCAAAGGCGCGGGATTACAGGCTGAGCCACCGAGCCCGGCTATCCTGAACTTTTTTTAAACACTCATATCCTATCAACCTGGTGACAATATTGATCCTTCTCAATTTATTCCAATCACCTGTCTCAATTGATACTGGGGGAAAACATGGCTCTTAGCATTTTTCAGAAGTCAGGCTTATTTTTTATGCTCAGCTAAGGTAAGTTAGCATAAACATAGTTCAATATATAATATTTACAATCAAATAAGGCCTGCACAAATACTTTCACTCATGCTCACATAAGAACACTGTAGTACACAGTTGATTGCCAATATAAGGGAAGTAAACCCTTCAGGATGCAGAAAATTAATACAACAAATTTTATCTTTAAAAGCAAAACTCTAAAATACAACTTGGAAATAATAAAAGTTTACTATCTCTGGTATTCTAACTGGACTATAGAAAATGCCCTTAAGACATTTTGCCCAGTCTTTGAATCTCCTGTCCTCTGACATTACAAGTATACCATTGTTTAAAATGTCTTGAAACTAAGTATTAAGGGATTTGGCATTTATCAATTATTTAAAAAGACCTATTACAATAATGACTATGCTGAGGAAAAAAATCCTGTGATATGCATTATAACATATAAAAAGATCTTTCTAATTGTCATTTAGTGGCATTCAATAAATACACTGATTTCTGTGTGCCTGCATTCTATTATAATCCTGTACTTAATTTGTCTAGTTTCATAAAGGGCAAATAGTGGGTATTTAATAAATACTTGTTGAATAGAAGTTATTTGTGATAGACCAAATTTGGAAGTATTAATCTCATGGCAGACAGTTGAAGCAGAAGTGAATTTGTATCTTCTCGAGTCATCCGAGAGAGAGAGGGCTAGTGGGGTAGAAACACCTCTTGGAATCTCAATGGGAGGCTCCAGACATGTTCTTGAATGAGGAGTTGATGTCCTACATTGCTCCCGGAGAAAGATCAAGACAATCATCACCAGTGAGTGTTTCATGCGTGTTAGCAAACTAAAAACAGAAGACTATTGGAGAAATTTTTTCTTCCTTTCTTTTTTTTTTTTTTTGAGTTGGAGTCTCACTCTGTCGCCCAGACTGAAGTGCAGTGGCATGCTCCTGGCCACCGCAGCCTCGACCTTCCCCCTCAGCCTTCCAAGTAGCCAGAATTACAGGTGCGCACTACCATGCCCAGTTAATTATGGATTTATTATAGAGACAAGGTCTCACCAAGTTGCCTGGGTGGGTCTCGAACCCACGGATTTAGGCAATCTACTCGCCTTGGCCTCCCAAAGTGCTGGGATTACGGGCTGAGCCACCAAACCCGACCGACTACTGGAGAAATTAATTCTTAATCTCTTATTGCCTGTCATCTGTATGGGTAATAGAAAACAACACAAAAGAGTTAATTTAAAACAATTATATATGTAGTGCTTTGTGTTAACATTTATTGTCCACAGTATCATTTTTGTGGACCCTCTGTTGTCTTGAATTTGTAAGCTCACGACTTCACATTAGACATTTTCAGCAAAAATGTGTACAACTGGAGCCCTGTACACTTTCCCACAACATTCCTTCATTTCTACTACTTACTTTTAATAACATAGTTTTAAAATTATATTACTTTTAAAAATTAAAAATGTAAAGAAGAAAGTGTACCTTGGGGTAAATATTTTGGAATGCTTCTATAGGACAGCGTAGGGCTACAGAGTCAGAAACTTTAGAGTCTAACCATTCAAAGCATGAGCTTAGTGTGTAGTTGTAAATGTCTTAACTAGTACCAGATAATTTTATATGTGCTTAGCATTCTTAGCATTTAGATTTCCAGATTGCTGCAGGATTGTAAGTATGTATTTGAAGTAATATTGAAATCAATAAGATTCTAGTGCTTTGTGGTCTTTGAGATGAAATATTATTTGACTGAATTATCTATTCTTACAAAAATTATGAAGCTGGAGATAATTGTATTTATGTGGATAAATGGTTATAATGTCTGTATCTTAAATAACTGTAACTTGTGGTACATGACATAGATATTTAAAAATTCCATGTATTTTACTTAATTGACTACCCTTAATGTATAATGTCCAAAAGGCAGACTGTATTTAACTATTAAAGAATGGAACAATCTTTACTTCTCTTTCCAGGCACCCAGTCATCAAAATCAATTTTCCTACACTCTTTTTACATAGGCATTTGCTCGGAGATCATATATATATAATCTGTCATATATATGTAAAAAATCTGTCTCCCTTGCCTTACTGTCTTATTCATCAGTGAGAATTTGCTTTTTTTAAAAAAATTCATTGGAGCACTTTGCTTTGGCACTATTATAATTTATGGAACTGTGAAATTAAGAGTGGATAGGTTAGCTTTGGAGTCCAATCTTACTTTCAATTTCAGTCACCCCAGAATTCTAACTCAATTTGTACATCTAAAGACAAAAAGAATAATATAAGCTCATAGGTATTTGAGTGTGTGTGCATCTTTAACACTTGCACTCTGTGGTTGTTCAACAGCAAGGAGCTAGTGAGCTCTAGCCACAAAACACATATTGGTTGAAAACAGGATTTTCTTTCTTCTCCCCTGAGGCATGAGAGGAAGCGCATCTATTAACATTCTACTGCTCCTATACTCCAGCTGCAGAAACTCAAGAGGGCAGGCAAAGTTACAATTTACAGAGAACAGTTGGGACCTCACCATAAACTAAATTCTGAGGCTTTCTTGGCTGATGCTTCTGAGGGCTGCTGTTGGTTCAGATTGATTGACACATCCAAAATGCTCCTAGACAGGTTAAAATTTTCTGGTGAGTGCTGTGATTTGAATGTCCCCTCCAAACTCATGTTGAAATTTAATTGCCACTGCAACAGCATTAACAAGTAGCGCCAGCCGGGCACGGTGGCTCAGCCTGTAATCCCGCGCCTTGGGAGGCTGAGGTGAGTGGACTGCCTGAGCCCGCGGGTACAAGACCCGCCTGGGCAACTCGGTGAGACCTCATCTCTACAATAAATCAAAAAAAAAAAAAGGAGCCAGGCGAGGTAGCGCAAGACGGAGTTCCGGCTACTTGGAAGGCGGAGGCGGAAGGATCGCCGGAGCCCAGCAGGTCGAGGCTGCGGTGGCCGGGAGTGGCCACTGCACTCCAGTCTGGGGGACAGAGTGAGAATCCAACTCAAAAAAAAAAAAAAAAAAGTAGTGCCTTTAAGAGGTGATTAGGTCATGAGGGCTCCATCCTCATGAACAAATCAATGCCATTATCGTGGGAGTGGATTCATTATTGAGGGAGTGGCTCCTGATGAAATAATTTATTCAGCCCCTATTTTCTCTCCATCTCAGTGCTTGCCCACCATGTGATGCCTTTTGTGCCATGGCATGACCCTCCGTGAAGATGCTTATACCATGCTCTTATATTTCCCAGCTCCAAAAGCCATAAGCCAAATAAACTTTTCTTTATAAGTTACCCAGTCTGTGGCATTTTCTGTTACAGCAGCAGAAAACAGACTAAGACAGAGTTCCCAGTAAATTACCACCTTAAATTAGCCTTTAGCCTATAATATGGCCTTAGCCAACATACCTTTTCAATACTATTTCTGATTCTTCCCCGTTATATGACTTACAGTCTGATGAAACAATTTTCACATCTTACAAACACATTTCACGTGTTCGCATCTCTGAACTTTGGTTCACCCTATTTCCTTTATCTAGATTGTCAATTACCTCAATTGTTCACTACATGTAAATAGACTTACAAATGATTCCCCTAGCTAGAGGTGAAAATAAAATGCTTCTTCACCTGAAGTTTCATTGATGCATATTTCCTTCATAACACTAATTTACTTCTCATTATCTTATAGTCTGCTGTGTGTGCTTCATCTTTCTTCATAGATACCAACCTCCTCAAGGGAAGACCTATGTCTTACTCATTTTTATCTTCATAGCATCAGGCAGAAAGCTTTGTATGCGTTAGATGCTCACTAACACATATTAGGTAAATGTTTTGGGATAAGAAATATTTTCAGAGAATCAAATTGGTTTTCTGGGGACGTTGGAATTAATCTGAATATTTGCCACTATTGCTATAACTATTAATAGCCAAATTAGAAAATGTTTTTACCACATCCATCTTTCAAAGACAGAGTTACAAGATCAGGGAAAAACAAAAGCAGCCCAATTCTGTCTGTTTTCTATTTTTGCAATAAATATTAAATTTACCCTTTAAAAATTACTTTTTAGGTAGGGCATTGCATTAACATTTTAATTTCAATAGGGACAGCCAGGTTAATTATTATTAGTACAGTATATCAGCACCTATAGTGTACTGGGTATTAGATTTAATGATTACAAATTTGAAACACATAATTGTTTGTTCCTCAAAGACTAATTCCCAAGATATCTCCTGTACATTGAAATTCATTTCTGGAAGCATTATACCATTCCAAGGAAGCATTTAACTTGTCTGAACCCCTTTTTAGTTCTGTTGCCTGAAAAATATGGTTTCTGTCCACTAAAGTAACTTTGACACTAAAAGGACAAATAGCACTAATTGTACCCATACAGATAAAGAGGGTGTTAACTGTGCCTACAAAAGCTCAGCATATGTCACCAGGCAAAGAATGTAGCGCATTTTTTCATTAAACATTCTTTTAAACATCGCTATGAGAATCACTACAACAGATGTTGGAAAGTAAATTTCAAGAACAAAATTGTGATGTGAAGTCTATAATTTGAAAGTATTTTGATGGAAGAAGTGAAGAAGCAAAATTTTTTCTATTCTAAGTCTCAAGGAATCTTCTTGGAAACTATATTTCCGTATAATTGGGAAAAAAAACATTCTCCATAAAATTGCAAGTGTGTATTGTACAAAAATGCTCAATTATCTCAGGGATTTTTTTTGCAGCACCGATATGAATCTCACGACAAGCACATCAAATTAAGCAATGCAAAACACAAGGCACAAAAAGTCTAGCAGCAATGAAGAAGAAACTGCTCATTAACAACTGAATACTGAAACCAATTTTGTGTTTACCAATTATGTTGTTGAAAGCCCCCAAAAACTTCACGCCACACTACTGGGAAAGGCTTGTCATTGGATTAAATAACTTATTGACCTGAATTTCTATTTCTATATCCTTAAAAAATCTAAGTGAAATGGGAGATTCAAGACAGTTACTTTTAATTCATACTGACAAAAAACACAGGAGTCAGAGATGATGCCAAAAGAGAATCCCGGAGGTAAGAATTTCACTTTTTGTTTTCAATATGGATATCTCATAGAATTATCTTAAAAATTATTTTTCAGCCGGGCTCGGTGGCTCAGCCTGTAATCCCTCGCTTGGGGAGGCTGAGGTGAGTGGATTGCCTGAGCCCATGGGTTCAAGACCAGCCTGGGCAACTTGGCGAGACCTCATCTCTACAATAAATAAAAAAAAAATTAGCTGGGCGTGGTAGCGCATACCTGTAGTTCCAGCTACAGGGAAGGCTGAGGCGGAAGGATCGCCAAAGCCCAGCAGGTCGAGGCTGTGGTGGCCGGCAGTGGCCACTGCACTCCAGTCTGGGCGACAGAGTGAAACTCCAACTCAAAATAAAAAAAATAAAAAATTATTTTTCCTTACTCTCCAGTGTTGATTTCTTCGTCTCTGGAAACCTGTTGTAGCATTCTAAATAGTGTATAGTGACTAATACACACAGTCAAAGTAGATAGCACTGGAGTTCTTGTATAATTCATTGGCTATAAATGACCACCAAAATTATTTTTTCCAAGAAAATGACAAGAATGAAAAACCAAAGATTGTAATTGTATTCTTTCACCAGTCTTCATTCAATATCTTCACACCAAGGATTCACTACTGCTCTCTGGAACATGCTATGTATATACTCAGTGTAATTTATTTTTTGACTTCTTAGACATGTTTCATTGTTAGAAATATCATTTTCTTATTTAAAAAGGAACTGATATTTTAAAAATAGATACTTAGATAAATTGGGCAAGTGGATTAACTTATAATGTTATATTAGGTCATGCTTGTTCTGTCTGTTAATTTCTGATAGCTTCACCTATCAGAAATAATACTATAATAATATCAATTATATAATATCTGCATTGTACCAAATCATATTATAACCAGGGCCTTCTGGTATCTGAAAGTATCTGATGCTATAAAAGCAAATTAATGCAGTACAAAAACATTACTATGAAGAAGTATGTTATATAGGAATTTTTAGAAATTTTAAAAACCTGTAAGAAACATATGTTTAGAAATTCTCAGTGATTAAAAAAATTAAATCTGCCACTTTTGGTGAGAATGTTCCTTCTTTGAATTTCATAACTCAATATTTCTGTTCTAAATAAAACGACTACAATAAAAGTCAAATCTGATAAATATACCTTATCAGTATCTTCCCTAATATATATTTCAGTTAGGTGCATAACTTCTTTGTTTAAAGAATTAGATCCCCACCTTGGCTCACCATGTAGTAAGTTTAACTCAAGAGATGTTGGCCCCCTGCCTTTGGGTCCTGGTAGGTAATGTCTAAGCCCTGGGAATGTCATGCCTAATAGGAGAGTCTTTTGTTTGCCTAAATGCACTGGGTTATACTAAATCGTCAAACAATGTGATTTAGAGTGAGACTTGGCAATATCAGATGGTTGCACCACATGATTTAGGGTGGGGCTTCAGATTCATGGTTACAACTGGATCTCTTGAGGGGCTGGAGACAGAGTTCAACAACATGGGCCGTCAACTGTGCCTATGCAATGGAGTTCTCCCAAATTCTCAAGACCAGCGTTCCCTAACCTTTTGGCATCAGGGATTGGTTTTTTGTGGGAGGCAATTTTTCCACAGATGGGGTGTGGGGATGGTTTCGGGACAATTCAATCACGTTTCATTTATTGTGCAGATCAGCTGCGGCATTAGATTCTCAAATGAAGCGTTCTGTCGAGATCTCTGGCATGTACAGCGTGCAAGAGGGTTCAGGCTCCCAGACTTGTCAATGGTGCTCCGGTGAGGGTAGTCTTGTGAACAGCTCCCTATGTTTATACCCTTCTCCAAAAATAACTGACTTAAACAGAAGTTATTGGCCAAAATTGATGGGAAAAAATCAGAAATTAGGGGCACTTCACAATTTTGTTCCCTCAGTTCAATGAGGGTGCCAATAACTTATTTTCTTCCCATATTTTCACTTTATCTCCAAGTTCTCAGCTTTATCCTAAGCCAGAGTTCTCTCTGTGACTGTGAATCTGTTAAAAACTTCTTAATACTGCCCGGTGCAGTGGCTCAGCCTGTCATCCCAGCACTTTGGGAGGCTGAGGTGAGAGGATTGCCTGAGCCCAGGGGTTCGAAACCAGCCCGGGGATAACTTGGTGAGAACTCATCTCTACAATAATTCACAAAAACTAGCTGTGTGTGATGGCGTGCATCTGTAGTTCCAGCTACTTGGAAGACTGAGGTGGAAGGAATCCCTGAATCTAACAGGTCTGGGCTGTGGTGACAGTGAGAGTATCACTGTACTTCAGCCTGGGCAACAGAGTGAGACTCCAACGCAAAACAAAACAAAACAAAACACTATAATACAATTCCAGAAAGAGAAAAAGTCTTCTTCCCCACTATCAGATTCCCAACCACAAATAAAAATATGATTATATCTACTTAGGTCACATATCTTTCTTTTGGTTAAACAAACAAACAAAAAAATACTACGGTTAGGATAATGCTATACCCTAACAAGTTTAGACTAGTTAGATCTGGGGCTACAACTAATTGTGGGATCAATCTATGGAACCTTCAGGACTGCAACACAGTGAGGGCTACAATGAATACTAGAGAGGTGACCACAATGTCCACCATAAAATATCATTGCGTATCAAAGTTTCCTTCATGCACAAAAGTAGCCAGCATTTATTCTGGTAAATTTTCATTTCCACGTCCAAGCGCTACATCAAAATGCAATTAAAAATTAAATACAAATATTATGAATTAGTTAAGAATTATTTGTAGTTTTATGAAAATGGAGGGAAAAAGCCTTGAAAACAAAGAAAGTCCCATATGAGCATAGCAGTAAGTCCTGGAAATAATAGAAATGTGATAAGAAAATTTAAAAAAAAACCTACACACATCACATTCAGAAAAATGCCACGGACAAAATTTCATAGTCTGAAAATTCATATAGAGGTATAAAGTCCATAATCAGGCAAGAAGTTACACAAAAGAATATGAGAAAAGAATTCAAAAGAGTAGTGAAAGACTCCAGCAGCATCGTATCTAAGTAACAACAAAACATAACTCCTGAAGGCGAAAGATTCACCTTAAAATGCAGAAGCTATATTTTTTAAATAGCAGAATAATTCAATATTGATAAACTGTTTCAGAGCACAGATAAAGAATAAAAACTTCTAATTTATTTTTATAATACAATTTTAACATTGACCCTAAACCTTTAAAAGGTTAAGTTATAAAAATGCAAATCATTTTAATTCAAGAATATTATTGCAAAAGCCTTAATGGACAAATTAGCAAACAGTACCGTATTTAATGGAGACATATTAGAAGCAGTCACATTGAAGTCAAAAACAGACCAAAAGCGAGTATCAACACTATTATTCTTATAATTCCTCTAGATATTCATCTATACAATTAAAAGAGATAATTTTTGATATAAAATTTGACCAAAAAGAGGAAAATAGATGATAATGTTTTAAACCTAGAAAATCCAATGTCACTTGACAAAATATTATTAAAACGTAAGCATTTCAGTAATAGCTTTAGGTACCAAACTAATAGTTTCAAAAGATAAGAAACTGTAGAAACAATCAGAAATTATAATGAAAGCATGATCATAAAAGCAAAGGAAACATACCTATAGATAAAATTAACGAAATGTGCAATTTCTATATGCAGAAAACTTTAAAACAGTACTGAAGGACACAAAAAAGACTTGAACAGAATGAAAGACATACCAAGATCTTGGAAAGGACGATTAACATAACAAAGGTATTCACTCTCAGATAATTTAACAAATTTCCTTTGATATCAATAAACTATCAAAAGGTTAGTTCTGTTTTTGCTTTTATATAACTAGGTGTGCTGTATTCCAAGTTTATTTAAAAAACTAGCCAGGAAGACATTCAAAATGTCATATTTCTAGATGCTAATAACAGGAATTTATTAAATGATAAAGGAAGCACTTTAATTCAGTATCAGTTTGACATTTTAATTAGCAAAATTAGAAAGTCTTCAAAAAAATTCCATCGTGTTCTTTTCTCTAGACAAGGGTGGGTTTGTGAATCCTATAACATTTTAGAATAACATGGAAATTGGAGATCTACAAATGTCTCCAAAACTTTGGAGTAGGTCTGAGGCATGGTCTAGAAAGTTAAATTTAAAATCTCTCCACAAAAACTGAATTCTTCATGGCAGTGGGGAAAGGAATATGGAAACAACTACATATCTGTAAGTTACCACTAAATAATTCAGATAAAAATAATGCTTATTTTCTGGCTTCTATATCACCATCCATTTGTACTGTGGTTTAGAAGACTTGATATCATGCAACTCAAGTCTCAAAGATCTCAGGGCCTTATGTGGCATTTTCCATTTTCAGCAAGTTGAAATATTCAACTGTTCCATTTGAAGATTACCACAAAGTTATTCAGATAAATTTCCCAAGATTTGCCATGCTTATCTTCAACAACCGCTATGAGGAAAGGCAACATTAAAATGCTCATTCTAAAAAGACAACACAGGAAGACAATGAAAGCAAATAGCTCTTATTTGCTCACAGAAAGCTTTCCACAAGGTAAAGATTTTCCAAATAACTTATGTAATTTCAGTCCAGAATATGCATTTCTACCTTTGTCATACTGCCTATCTATCTATTGTGAACTGCAATAGAAAGAGAAGTGAACCATGGTGGTAAAAGTGAGTTAGTTTGGAGTCAGTTTGGCTTGAGTACTAGTCCTGCAATGTACTCTATGCACATGTAAGATGTGATCAAGTACTTGAACTCTTCTGACCTTCAACTTTCATGTTTAAGTGTGGATAGTAATATTTATTAAAGAATTATTTCAGAGAGTAAATAAAATAAGGTATCTAAAGTGCCTAATTTATAGTCTCAACTTAATAGATGTAATTATTACAAAGTGATTCAAGTACAAGTATAAAAGCATATTTTATAAGCAACTTGTGGATTAATTACAGGCCCTTTTCCAAATATGAGGACTAAGATCTTAAAAAATTACAAATATGGGAGAACTGAAGAGGGGTATTCAAGATTTTATGGAGAAAATAGAGTTTGAGAACTATGTTATGGTCGAATCCATAAAAAGTCTTACCAATGTTTTTACTCTAAAAACAATAAAGACAGTTAGTTAAATAAAATGCAATGAGTGACAGTCTTATACACCTTAAATTATTAATAAAATGAATTCCTATTTATCTTCTCTCAATTGCTAGAAAATTTTCTTATTCTCCTCTCTCTAATTTCAAAGAGATTCTTAAACATCTATTTTCTGAAGACTCAGAGAATGCATAAAGTAATAGATTGTCCCTCTGCTTCATACTCCCACTTCACCCTTTGTATATGGCTATTTAATTGTTCATAACTTTTTGATTCTATGACTCAGGATTATTGAATCTGTCTCCTAGGTCTTATCATAATCCAGGAAGCAATATAATTTGAAGGGTTAAGATTAAACAAAACACAAAACCACAAAGGTGATTGATTGTTAAGTAACATGTTTGCATAGTCAATAAATTTTTCTCAAGTTTGCTTTGTAATATAGAGAATGCAGCTGTATTACATGGCTTCTGACCATCTTACATCTTATCGCCCTCAACTCTTAATTGATGTGAGAATATATTACAAAGGCCCTGGGTATTTTTCCTCTACTTCCTTCATTCCTCCAAAGGCACATTTCTCCTGCTCTGTCTGCATTTTACCTTTTATGTTCACAAACATATTTTTAAATTAGCTCCAAATGAAAAATCAAATAGTCATAGAAGGAATTCTGGAATAAAAACTCTCCTAGGTGCCATGAAAAGCCCTACAGAATCAAACCATATAGATACAGAGATAGAGACAGAGATAAATAGAGTCTATACATCTGTATCTGTATATATTTTGTGTGCCTACTAACATTTTTCCTGTGCATAATTCTTAGTGAAAGAGTATTATGAAAGCTCCAAGGTTTTCTGAAGGACATTTCAATATATTTGCTTAGTAATGTAACTAAATTCAGTTGCTAATAATTCTAAGATGGAAGTTAGAGTTGGAAAGACAAAAGCGAGTTAAAGGTACTAGGAACAAAGGGTGGTGTGACTATTCTTTGGATGTAGCTAATAGTGTCTACTGGGTAAAAGAGTATTTCAAAGTTGCAGGTTCTTTTAGCCTCAAGCTAGTGGAGATCTTGAAGAAAGTCAGAGTAAAGAATGTGAATGTTAGAATGACAATTTCTAAATATCAGGGACTAGTGCAAGAAGAAAGAAAATATTTAAGTCAATTTATCCTGTAAATTATATTATTTAAGGAGTATTCATTGAGAATGTTTACAGAGGGTGAGGAGGAAAAATCCTGCATTTACCAGATAACCATGTGATAGATATGGTTCCACCAACCTTGTATTTATAGTCATATGTGAGGAGTCAAGCTCCTGCTTAAAAACCAGTATGTGTTATCTTTTATCAGTTACAGAAATCATTAGTAATGTGTTGCCCTCTTTCTTTTATTCTGTTATTCTGGAATTCCAATTATATATAGGTTGGAGGTTCCTAGTTTATCTAGAAATTCTCCTAACTCTACTTTCATATTTTTTAAATCTCTTTGTCTTTGTGTGATTAATTTTGTATGATTCTCACTTCTATCTTGCAAATAAAAACATGTTTTTAAATGATTTCTGGCAAAACACTTTCTTTATTGGGAATTTTTAGTTCTCTAAAATGACCTATTTCATATCTAACAATTGTTTTATTTCTTTTTTCATATTAATTTATGCTAAATCATTATTTTGGCTTCTAATAAAAGTCATTTTTCACTTTTTTAAATACCCAGCATACACTTAAATTTAAAGTATTTTTCAGATATTTTAATAAAATTGACATCTTTTAAAAATAAACAAACAAAAAATTCAAAAAAAGCTATATGTGATGTTTTAGGCCTGACCATCCTATACCAGACTTGGTACACAGCCAGTGTGCTACAGTCTCTGCAGGATAATAAAGTCAAAGACTCACACCTACCCGGCTAGTCATGCTCTTTGTATATTTGTATTATCAGTCCAGATACCCTTGTTCCTAGGTCTTTTTGTCTGAGGTGTAAGGCAGAGGTCTTCTTCATGGGAATGGGAATAAAGGGGAAGCCTTGAAGACAGTTTTCCCCACTCTCACTCAGTTCCCTGTACTTTTCCACTCCTAACCTTTCTCCTTCACCTCCCTCTCCATCTCAGTGTCCATAAACTGTCTGATCCTTTTGCTGGAGGATCCCTCAACAGCGAGAAGACCCCATGTCTGACCCTGGACTGTACACTGTTTCACAAGGGGAAAAGAAACGGCAGGGAGTTGGCATTTTCTTCTGTTTTGTACTCTTGCTTATGTTATCACAGTAAGTAATTAAAGGTGAAATCTTTCTTTTTTTGGCTTGTGGTTTAAATTGGCTTTTCTGACACCTGCCAGCCCAGCTCTTTCTCTTTTTCTTTTCTTTTCTTTTTTCTTTTTTCCCCCAGTTCAACTGCACTCCTGACAATATGTTGTCATAAGACTTCACAATATTATTCAATAATCTTGCTTTTTCTTCAAGACACAAGTATGGTTGACTTTATAAATGATGTCTAATTCCTAATAGATAATGTAATAAATATCGAGAAGATAATTTAAATCAATATTACTGTGTGGGTCACTTTTCTATACCAGCAAGATGCCATTCATTAGTTTTTCATCCTAAGTAACCCATAGAGTCTTCGTAATGAAAAGTTATTTCATTCTCCTTCACAGAGCTTTTATATAGGATCTGAACTAGAGGATTCTTGAACAAGCAGATGCTAATTGGCACTTTGGGAATATATGTTACTCTTCAGAGTTATATATAACACAACGTAAGGCAGTGTAGGGGATGGAAAAAGTACAAACTCTAGATCCAATTTCTGAGTCTGCTACTTGCTGGTTACTTAACCTGGGACAAGTTAGTAATCACCACTGACTCTTCTTTGTCAAAGGATTGCTAGGAAGACTAAGTAGAGCTATTATATAAACTGCTAATGTTCTCACCAGAATTTCTTATACACATAAAGCTATCCATATAAAAACATGTTTAATAAATATTGGCAACAGAACATTTGATCCCTCTGGATCACAATGGCATACTACCTATACTGAAAATACTGGTAGGCAGGGCGCTGTGTCTCATGCCTGTAATTCATCAGGCCCAGAAGGTCAAGGCTGTGATGAGCCGTGATTGCATTGCTGCACTCCAGGCTGGGCGACAAAGTGAGACCCTAACTCAAAAAGGAAGGAAAGGGAGGAGGAGGAGGAGAAGGAGAAGAAGAAGAAGAAACTGGTATTGTTCAAAATGTTTTTAGAATATATTACTTAGAAAAATGCCTTTATAATTTATGTATGAGAAAGTTTTTTATTAATTTATAATCACATCTCACTTTTAAATATTTAATTTGTAATATACCACTTTTATCACCTGCCTTATTTACCAAAATTTTTTCCAGATAACTTGTTATTGATTTCAAAGTCAGATTCACCATTTAAAGATACAAATTTGCCACTACTTAGGAGTTTATGACAGTTTATTAAAGAAAGTCTTTCTCTATCTTATTGCAAATCATTTGTCCAATGCAAGGTATAAATTTTGGTTCTGTCACCTTATAACCTTGCACTTTAAACAAGTTACTTGACATCTAAGACCTTATTTCCGCATCCAAAATTGGGAATAATAGTAGTATAAATGCTACAGAGTAATGGTAAATAAGATCACATGGGCAGAAAACATAGAAAAGAACTTGGTCATAGTAAACACCTGTAATTGAATTGTAACAATTTTTACCACTTCTGTTTTGTCTTGACCTCTCTCTAATATTGCGCATCCTTAAAATTAGAATATGTTTAAACAACATATTTTGCAGATAGTAATGGAAATACTTATATTCAATATTTAATATTTTTAAGGAGCAAGCATGACCAGGGTAGCTAGTTGAAACCATTTGTTATATAAAACTTCATGAAGGAAATAATCTAAAGCTAAGAATATAATTGCATTATTTAATCAAAGAAGGACTTTTAGTATTTTACTTAAAAATCTATTAATATGTATATATGTAAACATTCACTAATAGAGCAGAGAAGCTTCATTAAAACATACTTTAATTAAAAATCTCTTTACTTGTTTATCGTTGGATTTAATTGTTTGCTTTTAAATGTGTTCAGTTGGAAATGGGAATATTTTTGAAGTCTACAAGCAAATTTGATTAAGGATTCTCTTATATGTTATAAGATGGCCTATATCTACAATCCTGGAATTAAGGTACAAAGTTATTCTTGAAGCTAACTTGTTAATATCCTTTGCAATTAGACAATGTGTAACTTAATTATTAATTTGTTCATTTCAGTAGTTATCATCTAATCTCCATAACTACTACTTATTTTATTATATAATGACACAACTCAAAGTATTTTAGATCAATATTTAACAAGGTCATGAATGAGGAACCATTAAACATCTCAGAACAATGGGGTAGAATCTTATGGAAGAAAAGCAGCTAAATCTAGCAAATATAGAAATAATGGTCATGACAATTTGTTTACACATTGTTTTTTTGTTTTTTTTTTTTTTTTTTTTTGAGTTGGAGTCTCACTCTGTTGCCCAGACTGGAGTGCAGTGGCCCCTCTCGGCCACCGCAGCCTCGACCTGCTGGGCTCCAGCGATCCTTCCACCTCAGCCTTCCAAGTAGCTGGAACTACAGGTGTGCGCTACCACTCCCGGCTGATTTTTTGGTTTATTGTAGAGATGAGGTCTCGCCAAGTTGCCCAGGCGGGTCTCGAACCTGTGGGCTCAGGCAATCCATTCACCTCAGACTCCCAAGGTGCGGGATTACAGGCTGAGCCACTGAGCGCGGCTTGTTTACACATTGTAATGGCTAATTTGTGGTATCAACTTGACTGGGTCACAGGGCTCCCAAATATCTGGCCAAACATTGTTCTGGATGTTTTGGGATGAGGGTGACATTTAAATGTGTAGATACAGTAAAAAAAGCAGATTACTTTTCATAATGTGGGTGGGCCTCATTCAATCAGTTGAAGGCCTGGATAAAACAAAAAGGCTGACCCTCCCCGAAGTAAGAATTCTTTTCTAACTGTTACCTATGCCCTGGAATAGTCAGTTTTTTCCTGCCTTTGGACTCAAACAGAAACATCAACATTTCCTGGGTCTCCAGTCTGCAAACTTTTAGATGGAAAATAAACTATTAGCTTTATCAATCCTAAAGCCTTTGGGCTCAGACACACATACACACACACACACACACACACACACACACACACACACACACACACCCTACTCCATTTATCAGGAGAACCCTAATACATCATATGTCTCCTCTATAAAATGTAAGTAAACCAAAGTTAAGAACCGTTTTTCATTTGTTTAGGACAAAATTAGAGATTCAGACAGATTACAATTAGACTTGGTTCTAAGAGTCAGAGGAAGGCTGATGGGCAAGGCTGAGGCCTGTGTAGATGAAGCCTGAAGGGCTGATGAAGCCCTAAGGAAGGTACTACTTGCCTACCAGAATCCTGAGCATTCAGAAATGTGGGAGGGACCCAAAGAATAAGTACATCATTGCTCAACAAATGTGTCTCCTTGAATTCAGGACGGAGGTATCAAGAGTTAATCATGCTAGGAGAACTTTGCACCGAGTTTTAGAATTGTGCAAAACTATTCTATAAAACTTTCCCATAAATAATTTCTGACTGACCAAATTAATAATTCCACTGTGCATTTTATTTAAAAATTAAATTTTAATGACAAGCCCTTTGAAAAGTCTATAGCAGAGGAGGAATGGGAAATAAAATATTATTTTATAACTCACATCTTACTGAAAGACTTTTAAACATCAATTTTAACATATATCTTTAAATGTAAATTACCAATATAGTCATTCAGAGTGTTTTTATATAAGTATTTGATATTTATAAAATAATATTTTATGATGTACTTTTAGAACTTACATTTCATATAGTCATTACAGAAATAACAATGATGGAATTGTGATTAGGACTATGACCATACTTGTATTGTGAAGAGTATTATCTAACTTAAAAATGGCTTCACTACAGGTTTTGGTAATTAACCGGATGTAACATACACTGAAATTGCTCCATTTTGATATTGTTAAAATGTTATTGTATTATAGGAATTCCCATGTCTGTTGTCGTTTTCTGGTTTCTATGTGTTCAAAGAGACTTTTGCTGGGTGCAGGGTGCTTCATTCGACATAATTGTACAGGGTGTCTCTATTAGTGGCTCTGTCTCTACTCTCTGCCTTGTTCAGCAAGAGTCACACAGTCTGTTGCTGGTCTGTTGCTCCTGGGTATCCATCTTACCATTTTGAAATTTTTAAAAAAATCTACCACAAAAGAAGAAACTAGATAAACTAGATAAGCCTTTCCTTCCCTGACAGCATGTTTCTCTGTTTTTGTTTTGTTTTGTTTTGTTATTGTTTAACTCCTTTTTAAAAGTGATCATGGTGTCCTAAAAGCTGATGATTTAACACTTTCAATATAATACATCTCCTGTACAAAAGTGCTTTAATGAGTAGTTAAAAGGTTCCTAGGATTACAATAAACAGTGACATATCTTGGTCTTGTGATCTCTGAAATTGTGAAAAAGTTTATTAACCAGATCTCATACTACCACTCTTTTTTTCTCCCTTATTTTTCACCACTTTGGTTAATTTGTAAACTATACTTTGCAGTATTTTTTAAATATTGGAAAGTCCATGAGAGAAAAATCTACAACTTTATATATTGTTAAATCTAATAGAATGTTTCAGTATGTTGAAAATAACAGAGAACCAGAAACCAAAAGAAAGCACCATTTGCAAATATCAAAATGCAATTAATTTTTTCAAACACTATATATTGTGAGTTTTCTAAGGATGAGGAATGGAGTTGACTGCTTTATGTTCTTTACATATTTATTAATAAGGTTTTTAAAGGGAAACTTTATATAGCAATTACCAAAGATCCACTTATCTGCTAATTATTCTTTAATATCTAAAAAAATTTAAGGGGAAAAAATATATATAGCCTGTCTTTAAGTCACAAGAAGGCTTCGAATAGTTACCGTACTACTGACCATCAATGAAGTAAAAGGTTTAAAGCACTAATGAGTTTTCCAATACTTATTAATGAAATTTTAGAGTTTGTTTTATAAATAGCAACTATAAATGTTCATAATCCAGCATGATTGCAAAATAAATCTTAAAACTGTAATTGTCTTGTAGGGTTTTGTCATATTTAAGCCTTTAGAATCTGAATAGAAATTATTTTTGTCAGCAAGTTCTAATGTGAGAGAACAAATAACATGGTTATGTGCTACATCCTATATCTCCCCCTTTTTCAAAAACTCTCTATATAAGTTCATCTTTACCTATGCTAATTTGACCCAAACCAGTCAATTTTTGGGAAAAATGCCATTGAACAGCAATGTAACACAAAATACTAAGAGTTAATGTAGAAATAATACTTTTTACTGATAAATAAACATTCAATATAGACTTCTGATAAATTATTGGATTATTAAGTTTGCTTTGAAGATGTTTTGATATGGAGACATTGTCATTGGTTATAAGTTATGCTTTCCGTTTAGTTTCTAAAGACTTACTCACTTATAATTCTCTGGTCTTTCCATCAACATTCCATTCAGCTGTATTCCAGTGAACACAAGAGCATTATGCTGAGCTTTAGACTTTCATTCTGATTAACTTTGGAATCTCTCCTTTTGATTTCGTTATATGCCTCCCCAGAAGTTATTATGCTTTCATTTCATACAGCAATATTAGATAGGCTAAATAAACCATGAAATTTCTTCATATAAGAATAAAAATGCTTTCTGAAGTTTTAAGGACAAGAATGATAACAAACAATTGAAAATTACAGAAACAAGCCGGACTCAGTGGCTCAGCCTGTAATCCTGTACCTTTGGGAGGCTGAAGTGAGTGGATTGCCCGAGCCTGCGGGTTTGAGACCTGCCTGGGCAGCGAGACCTCATCTCTACAATAAATAAAAAAATCAGCCAGGCATGGTAGCGCATGCCTATAATTCCGGCTACTTGGAAGGCTGAGGAGGAAGGATCCCCAGAGTCCAGCAGGTCGAGGCTGCGGTGGCTGGGAGCGGCCACTGCACTCCAGTCTGGGCGACAGAGTGAGACTCCAACTCAAAAAAAAAAAAAAAGAAAAAGAAAATTACAGAAATATAAATCAATGCATTTTGAATTCATATCTCTTTAGTTCAAAGGCAGATGTAAATATGCTTATAATTTTTTTTAAATGAACAAACCAAAAAATAATAAATACTTCTTAAAAGTTAAATAAGAGACATTTCAAAAGTGTCACCTTTAAATTATTTTTGCATTATATTTTCTTTTTTTCATCAGCAGTCTTTATTTATTTATTTGTTTTTAAATTTTTTAAATGTGGGGTATAAGTCAGGATTAGGTACAAAAGTGGTCTTGGTCTACGTACAGTTAAAGTTTGGGCCTCACATTGGTCTTCACTTCACTTGGTTTAGGTTTTGTATTTTATTTTCAAAGACTGTATTTCTGCCGTTGTCTCCATGCACTTTTTTCTGAAACTTGTTTTGGGTAGCTATTAGAGTTTCTCAATCTATTCTGCAATTTTCTGTAATTTCTCCTTGATATTTATGATGTTTCTATTTCTCAGTATTGTATTATGGATTATTCAGTGCTCACTTCCAATTCATTAATTCTTACTTCAACTGTGTCTAATCAAATGCAAAATTATAGCATTTAAAAATTTTTAATGACTATATTTTATGCCCAAGTTTTAAAGTATTTTCTCTTTCTATCTACTTTTAATCCAGTTTTTATTTCTCAAATTTAGAATAAACCACATTCATCATAAAATCCCATAACAGTTTTTTCCATCTAAAATTTATACTCTAGATGTTTCTTGGCTGACTTTTCATAAGTAGATTACTTCTCACTTGGAATTTGAATTAATGGTTGAAGTTCATTTGTATGCAAGGTTTTTGTTTTATTTTATTTTTTCTCTTTGTAATGTCTCATCTATAGATTCATCCAGTGGTACAAGGTTAATGACACATAGCTCTTACCTTAAGTTATGATGGCATTTTGGCACTCTTGTCCCATGAAGTTATTAGAAAGAACACTCTTGAAAAAATTTAAACTCTAAGCCAATAGATAATTTGGCTCAATTACTAACTTATCAACGTTTACAGCTTATGGTTTATACTGTTGTTACAGATGGAAATTGATAACAGGGTTTGACTTTTTAAATCTAATTTCACTTTCAGCAGAACTCCATATCAGTCCATCTTCAAGCACTGAATCAGATTTTCATCCCCATTAAGAGAGCTGCATTTTCAGACATTTACATGGCACAGGAGATAAACTTCTCACCCACAATGGTTGCATTGGTATTGCTTCTTAGCTTTCTATTTCATAGTTTACCTGTTGTTTTGTGTTTATAATAAAGTCTGCTCTTCAAAGAATCAAAATAGCCATTTTGAACAAGAGTATCAAGTATTTTTGTGGCAGTTCTTTTAGATTCATCTGAGAAAGCATATGAATACATGTGGATGAGCTTAAGGCTTTAAAACAAAAATTCATGCAAGGTTTGGGCAAGAAAACATCTTACTGTAGATCACTTGTTAGTTTATGATAATTTTTAAAGGATCACATTTACATTATAATATTTAGAAAATGTAACAGTGGTTTGAACTAAGCCAATTATTTAGTTAAAACTATAAATTCAATGGAGAATGCAATAAAATAGATTTCTGAGACCTGGCAAACATGCGAGCATTCAGATTATAAAACTTGAATTTAAATATCCAGAGTAAATTATACTATAGTTATTTTGTAAATTTTGGTATCTATTTAAAAAATCTTGTGAATAAACAATTCTCAAATCTATTGTGTCATACTAGTAAAGTGCAAAAAGGCAGATGATAAAAATTGAGAATGAAAATTAAATTTAGATGAAGATTATAAAGGATGTTTTTTATTGAACAGTCACTGATATTTGTGTGTAATATTGTGTGATTCTTGCATGAAGAAGAAATTGAAGCTAGTTATTAAGGATCTAAGCAGTCTGAATGTGAATCCAGGCTTGGATGTTCACTGACTGCATGCATGGACATGGCGCAGAAATGCAGCCATTTTTAACTTCAGTTTATCTGTCATATAGAGATGCTAGTGACATCTATCTCCTAAGGGTATTATGAGGACAAAGTGGGAACAAGTATGTAAAGCACATAATACTGCTTAAAGTTAGGTTAAGGCTCAAAAATATTATTTTGAAAAATGAAGCAAATTAATAAACAAGTTGCTCTTTAGCATGGTGTAAGCCTCTACCAATATTTATATTTTCAAATTTAATCTGTATACCTGGCCGGGCTCGGTGGCTCAGCCTGTAATCCCAGCGCTTTGGGAGGCCGAGGTGAGTGAATTGTCTGAGCCCGCGGGTTCGAGACCCGCCTGGGCAACTTGGTGAGACCTCATCTGTACAATAAATCAAAAATTAGCCGGGCGTGGTAGTGCACGCCTGTAGTTCCAGCTATTTGGAAGGCTGAGGCAGAAGGATCGCCGGAGCCCAGCAGGTCGAGGATGCAGTGGCCGGTAGCAGCCACTGCACTCTAGTCTGGGTGACAGAGTGAGACTCTAACTCAAAAAAAATAAAAAAATAAAAATAAAAATAAAAAAATAAAAAATCTGTGTATACCCATCTATCACTGGCACAAGACCATGATTCCTCAAGGAAGGAACATTTTTGGATCTTCAATATCCAACACAGTGTTTAGAACAAATAAATGAGTCAATGTAAAGCACACACACATTCCTTTAGAGAACTTCCAAATAGGAAACAAAATCTATTCACTGAAACATTAGACATTTCCCGTACAGTCAGAATCACCATGGAGCATTTTTCTGTGTAACAATGAAAGGCATTTTGAAGATACTAAGCAATCAAAAGAGCAAGGCTTTCTAGAAATGGGAGGTTAGGGTTAAAATACCTCTGAGCTTGTAACATGTCAAAAGAATTGTTGTAAACCTCAGGGCACTCTGAGCTATTCAAAGCTCTCAGAGAGTTAGTACCAGTGATGATAATTTCATCCAAAGGTAAGGAGAATCTTTTTTCCTTACCATTTTCTTTTCCTTTTTCAAGCAGGTAAAAATGTGTGAAGCCATCCTTTTTTCTTACTTTCTCTCTCCTATCAACTTGATTCTATACTAGACTGTCTCGAGTTGTCTGAGCTCAAGTTCCAAATTATATTTCTGCTTATTTGTTATACTCTTCACTGAGAAATCTTTGCTCAAATTGAGTCGCTGAATTGCATGACATAGCAATTTTCATGGTAAGAAAATCACTAACAAATATAGCCTTCTCTCACTTCTCAGGCACAGCAGCTGCTGATGCTAATGACAGCTAGTCATTTGTTTATCATGGGTAAAATAGATTTTGTATTGATTGGTTTGACTCAGGACTATGGTATTCTAATTAAGACTGCTAAAAAATACTGTAAGATTGAACCCCAAGTTAAAACAAGCAGAGATGCAATGGTGTACAAATATCTATTCTGTACTCCAATTCATAAGCAATTCCACATTACAGACAATGCTTCAAGTTAGTTCTGAAAAAGACTATATAGAAGTATGAAAATGGACATTAGATTATAAAAAATCGCATTTTATGGCTATAATTTTCTGTCTTACTTTAGAATAATTCATTTATCAGCCATTAGCCCTCAAATCTCACTTCTTTTTCTAAAAGCTACTGTGTTTTACCAAGTGCATTCATTCAAAAACAACAACTAAGACCCGTGGTAGCTGACATTCGGCACAAAACTCTCACTTTGCTGACTCTGAAGGTGTTCTCCTTCACAGTTCCTGTTGTGTTTCCCACGGTCAAAAGATATCTCAGAGTCCATAAGACCACAGTACCATTTTCCTGGGTTCAGGGGACCAGAAGGGGCAAGAGGCTACTATTTTTCACTTGAACTCATTTTTACTTGTTGCATATCAAATTTAGGCAGAAGATTATGTTCCCAGCTATATTTTCAATTATACAATACACATTTGAAAGAGCAAAAAAACAAAAACAAAAAAACAGTCTAACCCAACTCCCCCAGATGGGAACATACATCTTAATTGAAACTACAAAAATGCTGTCTTTGTTCTTTAGTGGGTCACCTACAAGCTCTGTGTAACACTTTGAATCTTCCAAATTCCCCATAAAATCCCTGAGAGGCTGAGTCTTTCAGTCAAGGCTAATTTAACTATGAATATATAGAGACAGCTAACAACCGCCTACTCGGGTAAAGCAGAGTCCTGAGGCAATTATCAGAGTAATTCAAGCAGAAAAATTTCCTACTGAGGAAGAGATAATGTTGCTTGAACTATTTGGATTGACCATCTATAATAATTAAATTCATTAACTTGCCCCTTCACTTTGTGTATGAAGAAAAAGCCTTGTTGCTATTAAAAATATATACACAAGACATCTCAAATAATTGAATTTACAAAATACTCTATTGATTACTTAAAAAACAAGCTCACAGGTTTAATGAGCTATAGTTCCCAGAGAATTAAGTGAAGTCTCTGGAAGGGATTGGGCAGATGGTGAAATGAAGGATAAACCATCAATGAGTTGATTGGGTTCTCTAACTCTATCCTTCTTTTCAAGTGACGCTACTATGGAAGAGTCATACACACACACACACACACACACACACACACACACACACACACACACACACCATCATACTGTTTATTAGTCACCAAAAATGTCTATTCAAATCTCAATTTAATAATAATGATAATGATAATAAGAAGGGAGACAATCCTTTCTCTCTTAAGGCAACCAGCTTCTTCAAGCACGCAAGTATTTAAAGACAAAGGTATCTATAAACCCTTTTTAAAAAACTAAATAACCTCATTAACCTCATTTATTTCCACTGGTTTCCAATCATGTAGCCATGGCTCTTTGGTCTTTGCTCTTCTTCACATGTTGCCATGCCCTCAAGGCTTCGCTGTTACAGAAGCCACTTCTAAGAACTCATCACATTCAATTATCTCCAGCTGTTCTATAACAAATACAACCATTAATGTCATGTTTGCTTACTTGACTGATGGAAATTTTGGCCAGGAGATAGGTTTTGATGCACCTTGATTAGTAAGAAGTCAGGAAGGGGCCCTGTCTGGAAACAAGTTTGGAAACTTTGGAGAGAAACCAGTTAAAAAGAAGTGGAATCTTAATGAAATGCTCAAATTTGAGAATAATGTTTTATCAAGAATACACTGGTTTGGTTAGACACAGCACAAGAGATGGAAGCACACAGAAGCAAAAAAAAAAAACCAAAAAAAAACTGCAGTTAGAGGGCATAACTGTCTGAAGCAAGTACTGAATTTTCATGAAGCAAACTACCCTGTAAATGTCATGGATATAAACGCAAAACAGAACTTTACTGGTCTCACTGCATTCAAACTCAAGGGTAGCCAGTTGCACCAAACGGACTGGACATGGTTGGAGTAGCTCAGATTGGTTCCAGGAAAATATCTTATTCAACTGTTATCATTCACATCAATCAACAGCTATTTCTAGAGAGGAGAACGGGTCTATCTGCTTGATGCTGGACCAACTCAGAATCTGAGAAAGAAATAAAGCAAGTAGCTGCTGAATACTATAAAGCATATCACTTTCAGACTACTTGCATCTATTATGGTGTCCACAAAGAGACCAAAAACATTACTTGGAGAGAGATGTGCAAATCTGTACTGCAATACTTGGAAGATCAATTGACTTTTAGCATGTGGGAAAGTCAATCTAAGAAGAACAACCTATTGGAGCAGATAGAATACTAGATGTGGGCTTTTAACCCATATAAGATTATGTATCATATAAGACCTAAGGTAGAGTATAATTTGGCCAAAATAACTAAGACAGCCTACTGAGGTCTTCCTGAAAGACTATATTTAAATAAATAATAGTGTGCTAGAACTAATGAAAACCATAGTATTCAGGAGCTTGTGGGTGTCTATAATGATAGGAAAAGCTGAAAAACGTATTTGTCTAATGAAAGAGATCTTAAGTGGGGAAAATAAAACCATTGCTCTACTTGAAACCGAAAGAACATACAATGAGCTTATCAGAAAAATGAGAAAAGACAGGTGACTTGTCATGAGCGTTCATGGTGACAAGAGTCAACAGAATATCTGCCTGAGTTTAGAGTTAATTCAAACAAGAAACAGTTTCTATTCTGATTGCTACAGATATGGCTTTCAGAGGGCTAGATGTAGAGATATAAAGTTTGTCAGGAATTATGACTACCATACTCCTCAGTGGGTTATATTCATCTAATTGGAAGAACTGCTCACTGTACCTTATTTCTAATAACATAAAGCAAGTGAATGAATGACCTTATTTCTGCTTTATGAAGCCAGTCAAGCAATGAATCCCAAGTTGTTCTGGTTGGTCAAAGACAGAGGTGCAGGTCATTCCAGGAGGATAGAGGAGGCACAAAGAATGGCCATTTGTACATTATTCACCAAAAAGGGGTGTATTTAATATCTTTAGACACAGAGAAATGTATAACAGAGGTTGCTGTGTCTTCTTTAAGAGACATTTGGGGGAAAAAACTCAGAACATGTAGATAACGCTGCAGATCATATCATGGGTACTTTGAAAGTTATTTTGCGTCTGATGATGTCAGATCAGTTTTAAGACTTATCAGAATGTTAATTACAGCACTCAGTCACATGGAAGTAGTGTTCTAAATATGCACATGATATGAACCAATAGGCATATGCTATCCTGCTAACTGTGACTGCATGATTGCTCTCTACTTCTTACAGGATAGTCTCAATAAGTGATGGTAGTATATACAGACAACTGTTTTTCATAATTGATCTTTATATTTGGTGTTATCACACAAAATAGTTATTCAGAAGGCATGGCAAAATAAAAAATAATGGCATGTAGTAGTATTATAGTTTACTTTTGTGTTTAAATTTAAGTTCCTAAAACAATTTTTAGTGTTTGTTATTTTTGTTTGCTGTCTGTTCATTTTTTTTTTGTACTAAAAAATACAAGTGGTGTGTTCCCAAAAGTATATCACAATGTTTGAACTCTAACAATTCAATGGAATGCCTGGTCTTGCAATGAACATAGTTAAAGATTCATATAAGTAAAGTTTTTTTTTTAATTTTACAAATATAAAGGTGTGCAAAATATAAGTGATCTGCATTTTTAAACATTAAAAACTAAAGTAACTCTTAAAAAGTAATTTTAGAAATCCAGTCCAATTAGAGGTTACTAAAGTGGAACACTCTGAAATGTAAATATAATAAAACTGGTAGCAAGCATTGAGTCCATTTCAAATTGAGAAAACAAACTATCAGACAGTTGGAAACTGCTATTACAAAACCAAATGTAAGAAAAATAAAAAAAAATTCAGGAATCATGATTTGGAACTCAGAGAAGAATGTAGTAAGTATGCTATTTTTAACATCTTACAAGGCAAGGATATAATGAATGTCATCTTAAATTGAAACAGTTAACAAAAAAGAGCATATTTAGTCCAGGATCTTTAATTTTTTCAAGATTTTTTTTTATTTTCATAGCATAATAAGGATCTCAAACTAATTAATTTTATAATGAAGCAAAATTAAGTATAATAGTTCTTTTGGTAATATAATATATGAATAATTATTTTATTAAAATGTGTTTATCTGTATTTCTATCTCTGTTTTCCACCTGTATATATGCACTAGGAGATTATTAAAATAATGTTCATAAAATATTAACAATAGTTGTGATTTTTGGTTAACTTTAAAATAAAATTAGCTTTTATACTTCTCCATGTTGATTAACATTTTTATAGTAAGACTCCACTAAAAATATTGGGAGCATTGGTTTCCATAAAGAGAGGAACTGTGTAATTAGGAAACATAAATATGAGGAAACTGTTCAGTCTTCCTGTTGGTAATTTTAGAATTTTGAATCTTATGAATATCTTATCATTAAAAAAAGCAAATGAAGTTAAAATTATGTTCGTTATTTTATCAAATTCACATGTGAAAAAGATGACAATTTTTAAAATACTTGAAGCCATTTGCAATTTCACGTCTAATTCTACTCTAAAGACCAAAGGGTTGCATTGCTATGTGGCTCTGTCAACATCAAGTGCTTGACAAAATTAATTTTAAAATAAATTATTATGACAAATGAAAGAGCAGACATTGCTTTTACATGAAGAATATACAGCTATTGATCTCCATTTGGTTTGACGATGATGCTCTGACTTCCCCTTTACTTAGCAGGCAAAGTAAAATGCTCAGTTCAAAAAAAGATGCTTTTGCAGTGTGAAGATGCCACAACTAGTTTAAAGACTTGTACAAAAATCTCACCCTCAGAAGAGAGAATATAAATGAGTCTGCCTATTAAAGGAATATTCCATATGGGTAAAATAAAGTTTACAGATGATGACAGAATGAGTCATTTGGAAATATATTAAGCAATAAAGTGGGGTTAAAGGAAAACAACCTTGTAAGATCAGATCCATGCTCATTATGAAATATTACATGAATTCTAGCAAAACTCATTAATATTCCTCATAAAATAAGTATGAATTGACCAACATAAAATATAACTGAGGAGATAGATGTAAGATGACTCTCCAGTTTGAGTCTGAGAATTTTAAGAAAGTAATCTATAAACAAAATAGCTTACAGTACTCAGAATAGCTTTATACATAGACAAAATAATTTTTCTGACATTTTGCTGTATCGATAAGCCCATGTCAGATTTATAAAATCTAAGAATCACTAGTCAGTTCAATATATTATAAATTAAAAACATTTTGATTTACAAATCTCTCCTTTGCGCCTTAAGGATAAAAATGACAAATTTACAAAGCAGTGTTTTGTCCCTTGCCATTTTGATCAAGTTTTTATGTCCTACTCTTTTGTTTTACTTCAAACTTCTGATTTATGAATCCTAACTGGCTCTTTCTCCTATTGCTATTGAGTCTTTTGAAGTTCAGCTTTTGTACTGAGCTCCATAAGAGGTTTACAATTTACTTTCTTTCCCTGTCTTTTTCTAAAGCTAAACAAAACAACAAAACACTCTATTTCCTTTGCCCAACTGCCAAGCATAAGCAGTCTTGATCAGCGGTATTTTCACTTAACAGCACTAACAGCTGAGTTTTCTCCATAGAATCCACAGGATAAGAGGATAAAGTTCTCTTTATTAGAAAGATATCTCTGCAGAAAAATAGCAAAGTAAAGCCAGAATCGGTATTTATGCATACTACTCATTATCTGGTACTTATGATTTAGACATACACCAATGTTCCTGGGTGGGATTAAGACAGAAACGCGCTTCTGGCAGTTTCAACCAAGCACCATTAAAAAGCCAGCACAATTTCTAAAAATGATTAACTCTTGACTCCAGTTCAAGTTCTAATTCAGCAACATTTCCCTCCCTCAGCAACTCCTGCTCCACTAGGCTTCAGTAATTAAAGTTATGCTTAAATCCCGAAATAGAAGTGTTCCAAAGGTGGTAAAAAATCATCTCTTTTGGTAACATTTTAATGAAAGAGATCAAAGATTAGAAGCATAGATTGTTAGACATTGCCTTAGAAATTAATAAAACATAATTTCATAGCCGGGCTCGGTGGCTCAGCCTGTAATCCCGCACTTTGGGAGGCTGAGGTGAGTGGATTGCCCGAGCCCGCGGGTTCGAGACCTTGGCAAGCCCTCATCGCTACAATAAATCAAAAAATCAGCCGGGCGTGGTAGCGCGCGCCTGTAGTTCCAGCTCCTTGGAAGGCTGGGGTGGAAGGATCGCCGGAGCCCAGCAGGTCGAGGCTGCAGTGGACGGGAGTGGCCACTGCCCTCAAGTCTGAGCCACAGAGGGAGACTCCAACTCAAAAAAAAAGAAAAGAAAAGAAAACACAAAAAAATAATTTTATAAGAACAATTTTTTTCATTAAAAAGAATACCAAAACAGAGATGTAATATCTTTTTTCTTTTTTTTTTTTTGAGCCGCCTCCGCCTTCCGAGTAGCCGAACTACAGGCGCGCGCTACCACGCCCGGCTGATTTTGTGATTTATTGTAGAGATGAGGTCTCACCAAGTTGCCCAGGCGGGTCTCGAACCCGCGGGCTCAGGCCATTCACTCACCTCAGCCTCCCAAGGCGCGGGATTACAGGCTGAGCCACTGAGCCCGGCTGTAATATCATTTCTTTACCGTATTCCAATCCTTTTTGGTCTTTAACTATTCATCATATCAAAGGGAAAACCGAGGCAATCTGGTAATTTTGTCAAAGAAACAAAATTATTTTTATGTACAAATACTAATGATATTGAAACCAAGGCAAAAGCTAATAAGGAGAAATTAATTACTGCAAAGGAGATAGAAATCATGAGAAATAGGTAGAAATCTTATTAAGATTTGATTACAGAAACAAACTTCACATAAAATAACAAAAGTAGCCTGAAATATAATTTTCTTTACTCTCATGAATGTTTTCTTGAATGTATAATTGCTATTTATTTCGTGGTCTCTTAAGCAGACCAAACTCATTCACACATAGTACAGCTGCGGTTTTTAGGCAGTCTCACGTTTGTGCTTGAAAAATGAAAATATCTGAAAATGCAGTAAAAATCATCTGCAATACTAAAGTTAAATTACAATGCTATTCTTAAGGTTATCATAATAGCAAACAATAGCTCATAAAAATAATCTGTGGCCATGGCATAAAACTTATTAAATGTGACAATGGTTCTCTTTCTGATAGCTATATGGACCAAACCGAAGGGATAGCATGGCATTTTAGTAACTCTAGATGCTACAAAGATTCATTGTAAAGACAAAGGTACTAAAAAGACTAAAGTAATCCGTTTTCTCCATCTCTCAGTAATTATTAGAATAATTAACTCCAATGAGAGGTCACATATCGCCTAATGAAATAGTTCTGCTAAAGAAGGAAAGTGTAGTATTAAACCAATGTAATTACTGCAATCTATCAGTGCTGTGTGATGGTGGGTGCACTTTTCACATTACAGGCTGGACAGTTCGTTATGCAGTTAGAATGTCCAATTAATTAGTCAAAGGACAAATGAATGGATTTAGTGTGAAACGTCTTCAAATAGAAACCTTAGTAGATTTCAACTTACTAAAACCACTAAACACAACAATTCAAACAGACATTCTAAATGTTCCCTCATGACAAACTCACAAATAGAAGGAAAAACATATCCTTGAATCTAGCTTCATCCTTTTGTTACAAAAAACAGATGTCTGAGGTTATATGAGTATCTAAGGATAGCAGAAAATTTCAAGGACAAGTGAAAACCAAGATGTACATTGTTTAACTTTCAGCTTAGTGGTCTGGTTGTTAATGTGATAATATTTACACAGTAGTTATGACATTGGATCTTTATGACTTATTCTTTCTGTTCCAACATCAATAAAAAATAGTACTCTAAAAACAGAGAATGATACTACAGCAACAGAATGTAACCCCATCATGAGAGTTCAGTTGCCCTCTCCACCTCCTAATCTCAAACCCAAGCAGACAATAAAACAGTTTTCAGTAGACAAGAAGCTCTATTAAGATTTTATAATACGTGACTTTTTTTTTTTATCTTTGCTCATATTTTCATCCACTGAATTATTTGAGCTGAGGTCAGTTTTGAGGTTTGAAGCATCTGACCCAGAAAAATTAGTCAAGTTTATCACTTTAGATTCCCTCATCCTTTCTTTCTTGTCAGCACAAACTTAAGTTCTACAAATTTTTACATAAAAAGGAACATTTGAAAACTTGGAACTTAGAATATTTACCCCACTAAGCCATATTCGTCAAAATTGTACCCTCTATTAAGTACATATTTCTGGAATCTACAGTTGTCCATGGTAGAAATAAATAGATCAATGAACTCAAGTTTTATAATTTGAATTAAGGGCTAATATGTGTAAGATCTTAGTATTATTTAAACTACAATTTTCTAAGCCTACCTAAAAACAAGATTTGTCTTTATTCACATTCTCATTTGTTTTAAGAAGTAATCTGCCCTACCAAGGTGCTAAAACTTGTAACTGAATGTCAAAATGTAAACTGACACTTATATTTAAGGATTTCATATTCAACTGATGTAATATTCCTATGACAGTAAAGTTATGCTCCAGGGACTAATTCTGCTAGCTACAAAGCTAAGATAAAGAATAAAACAAAATTTGAACTCTTTCAGTGGTCTCATGGTGCATAATAATGATGCTTTCCATTTAAATTTCAAACTAGACATTATTCATGTTAGGTTAGTGCCTGGATATGCACAAGTTTTGAGAACAGGCAATTTTAAATAACAAAATTCATAATATCCTGGTTAGCAGAACACTTTTTTTTTAGAAAATGTTGTCTCAATATTATGAGTGATAAAATGGAAACAATGAATTTTATGCTCTTAACATGTGAAAATATTGGACTGAGTACTTGAGGAGAATCTTTGTATGCTAGAAAGAGTATTTGATTTATGCATTTAGGAATCAGAGTTTTCATTGTAGTTCTATCCCCTTATTCTGAACTTTGTTTTCATACTTATAAAATCAGGTAGGTTATATTAGGTGGTCCCCAAGATTTATTTCAGCTCTGAAATTCTGGTGCTCTACTTAATACTATATACCCATATTTACTGAAGTGCCACAGAAGGCAGTCCTGCACTGTGGGAGAAAGTCTTGCATGCAGGAGATCTACATTCTGTTCTTGTAATTTTTAAGTAGCCAGTAATGTGACTTTGAACAAGTTTCTTAATTTTTCCAAATTTCAGTTTTCTCATCTGTATAGTAGGGACAGGATCCTCTGTCTATGTCCAGTGCTCATTCTGGGAAAAAAGATTTTGAAAATAGGATAATATATTAAAACATTTAAAAAATTTTAAGGTGCTATCATAATGAACTGGAAAGATATTAATATGTACTGTGTTAGGACTGAACATGTCAGCCTTTATTTTAGCATTTAAAGTTTTTAAAACCATGAAAATATAATGGGAGCACAGAAACAACACAGAGGTTTCTATTTTGTAACTGACCTATATGTATATATTTAGAACTTAAAAGCCAACTAAACTATTTTTCTATTAGCTCAAAGATTTTAAAGTGTTTCTCTCAAATTTAATTTGCATTTTTTTATGTTTGGAAATTATTATATTTAAAATACATCATCCAAAAAAGACTGATTTGAAAGTCATAATGTGAATAAGTATATCCTTTTAGATATCTATTTTCAGACTAACTTGAATGTTTAGATGTTCACAAATAATTGTTCAAAAATATGGCCTTGGAACTGTTTGCTCTATGTCACCTTGCATATAATCTTGATTACACCAATCTCATTTTCGTATTGTAAGTTTCAAATTCCACTGAGCTTACATCATGAACTTTGATGGATGAGCTAGACTGTTGTGTCTGTCTGGGCAGGTGTGAGATAAATTGCTGGGCAGGCTATGATCTTTGGGCAAATTACTCTCCTTGACTACAATATATATCGATGAAATGTGTCAGTGTTCATATACACACTTGTCAGTTGCATTACCCAGGTGATGAAAATACAAGTTAAGGGACCATCAAAATGAAGAGGGAAAAATTCACTGTGTCATAAGAAATTAGTAAAAAGACCATCACTGTATACTGCAAATACGATGAGGCAAAACCTTTTGGTAGGATTTGATGGTAAAAAAAATTCAAACCACTTAGTCAAACATAAGTAATTATACTTTTTAACTTTCCATCCAAAATTAGTTTTACTTAATATAAGTGAAAGTTGACATGACAATAATTTAAGGTTCTTAAGTGAGAAGAGGTAGGTAAAAGTCTTATAATTGCAATTCTATAAGTTTTGACCATTCAATCAAATTAAAAATTGTTTTGTGTTGTTTTTGTTTTACTTTTTAAAAAATTACTCTATGAGAGGGATCTTTAGTATATAAGAATATTTTATTCAGAATCCTTTCAGCAGATGTTTAATCTATGTTCAGGCCTCGTTCTAGGCACTACAAATACAGGAGGTTTAAAAAAAATTAGTTGAGATTGGCTTCCCTAATGAAACTTGTTTGCTTTAAAATAGTCCTTGCATGTTTCTACTCCTTAATAAAAGCAATAATTAGTTCTGATTTGAAGAGATGATAGAGTATTATATATAACATACAAATCTGTACTCAGGTAAGCAGCACATTTCAGGAGAAAGCCAGATGATTCCCAATCATTTTGTGTTTTATCAAACTGACTTTAACCAATATTGTTTTACTCCCTATAGTCTATAAAGGTAGTCCTATGTCTTCATTTGGCTGGTTATTTAAGATTAATGAATTGACGTACATGCACAAAGACATAACTATTTATGAGCTGGAGTGTTTAGGAAAAGGAATTAGAAGGTACCAGAAGATACTATAACAGACTTAGAGTGTAAAAATATTCTGAATTCTCCAAGAATTGCTTTTTCTGTCCTCACTGTTATTGCTTAAGTTTTATATACCTCCATATCCTTCAACTTGTTTCTTTTAGATAGATCTTATTCTTAAACACTGGTTAAGAATCTAGTCTTAAAAGGATGCTCACCATCCTACAAAAAATGCATCATGTAAAAATCACTTTACTTATTTTATAGACCCAATATTCAGGTCAAAAAGTAAAACATTTTTATGTTTCCTGAAAACTGGGTAATCTTTAATATACAATAAATACCACTTGTTCAAATTAACACATTTTAGATTTAAAATTTATCTTAGTAAATACAAATTCAGAGTTTCAAATCTTGTGCCAATTTTAATTTTAAAAGGAAGACTTCATCCTAATTATACCAAGTTTCTAATACTTTGGATTCTTCATAATGGTCTCAAAATATTTTTATAAAGACAAACTTAACTTTAATTACATATTATTCTCTTTCATGACATGACAAAACAATAAATTTCCTTTCCTAATGATGATAAAAGTTTAGTAAAAAGTAATACCTTTAAAATTAAGAAAGAAATCTAATATACAATAAAGACAAGGAGTTTTATTTGGAATATAATGTACCTTAAAAGGTAAAGAAAGTTTACTTCAGCACTACACATGAATTAGCAGGAGACATATATCATCATGACCATCCTTGGTAATTCATACCCCTACCATCTAGCTAGATAGATAAATAGGTAGATTGGTAGATAGATGTAAAGTCAGAACAAAATATTCTCTTTTTAATTTTGATCTTCCTTATATCATAAAAGTCATGGAAAACTATTACACTATTTGGTATTATTTGTATTGGTGACACTCAAGAATTATATGGTTCTGTCTGTAATGTAAAGCACAGCAAAATTAAGAAACAGCATCTTTTTGAAGTGTGAAGATATTGTGAAGTGAAGAAATTAAGAAGAAAATTTTAAAAATTATTGAAACAAATGAATACAGAAATAAAACATACCAAAATCTATGTATACAGCAAAAGCTATACCAAGAGGAAAGTTTTATAGCAATAAATACATTAAAAGAGACTCCAAATAAGGAATCTTACAATATATTTGAAAGAACTTGAAAAGAAGAACAAGCCAAACCCACCCAGTAGAAGAAAAGAAATAATAACGACCAGATCAGAAGCAAATACAACTGAGACTATAAACTCAATACAAAAGTTTAAGAGAAGCAAAAGATTTTTTTGAAAAGATAAGTAAAATTGACATAGTTTTAGCAAGACTAAGAAAAAAAAAGAGACTGCCCAAATAAATAAAATCAAAATCGAAAAGAAAACATTACAATTGATATTACAGAAGAACAATCATTAAAGACTATTATGAACAACTACAGGCTAACACATTAGAAAACCTAGAAGAAATGAATACATTTCTGGATACATAAAACCTACCAAGATTGAACCATGAAGAAATAGAAAACCAGAACAAACAAATGAGTAATGAGATTGAAGCAGTAATAAAAAGTCTCCCATCACAAAATGTCCAGAAACTGATGGATTCTCTGCTGAATTCTACCAAATAGTCATGGAGCTAGGACAATTTTTTCTAAAACCATTCCAAAAAATTGAAGAGAAGGGAATACTCCCGAACTTAGTTTACAAGAGCAGAATTACCCTGATCACAAACTAGACAAAGATAAAACAAAAAAGGAAACTACAGGCTATATCCCTGATGAACATGTATGCTAACATCCTTAACAAAATATTAGCAACAGAATGCAACAACAAATTTAAAAAATCATTCACATGATGAAGTGGGATTCATCCTGAGGATGCCAAGATATTTTAACAAATACAAGTCAATAAATGTAATATACCTACATTAACAGAACCAAGGACCAAAACCATATGATAATTTCAATAAATGCTGAAAAAACATTCAGGAAAATTTAACTTAACTTCATGGTAAAAAGTCCTCAACAAATCGAGTACAAGAGCAACATATATCAACATTATAAAGGGCCTATATAACAAGCCAATGGCTAATATAAACTGAATGGGAAAAAAAATTAAAAGGCCTTTCCTCTAAAATCTGGAACAAACAAAAATGGCCACTTTTACTGTTTTTATTCAACATAGTATTGGACGTACTGGTCAGAGCAATTAGGTATGAGAAGGAAATAAAGAGCATCTAAATGGGAAAGAAAGAATTCATATTATTCTTGTTTTCAAACAATAGAATCTTATACTTAGAAAAACCTGGACTCCACCAAAAAACTGTTATAGCTAATAAACAAATTTAGTAAAGTTTCAGGATACAAAAATCAGTAGCTTTTCTATATGCTAATGGTGATCAGTCTGCAAAAACAAATCAAGAAAGCAATTTAATTTATAGTCACTACAAAAACCATAAAACACATAGGAATAAATCTAACCAAAGTAGTGAAATATCTCTGCAAGAAAAACTGTGAAACACTGACATAAGAAACTGAAGAGAAACCACAAAACCATGGAAACATATCCCATGCTCTTGGGTACTATGAGGTAAAAGTTATTTAAACGTCAGCCAGGTGTGAGGGCTCATGCCTATAATCCTAGTACTTTCAGGAGGATTGCTTGAGACCAGGAGTTTGAGACCAGCCTAGGCAACATACCGAGAACTTGTTTCTAAAAAAAAAAAGAAAAAGAAAGAAAGAAAGAAATCAGCTAGGCATGATGGTGTGTACCTGAAGGATTGCCTGAGGCTGTGGTAAGCCATGAACATACCACTCCACTCTATCCTGGTTGACCGAGTGAGACCCCAACTCAAAATATATATATATATTTAAATGTCTATACTACCCAAGGCAATCTATAGATTCAATGCAATTCCTATCAAAACACTGACATTCTTTGCACAATATAGAACCCAGATATAAACCTACACATTTCCAGCCAACTGATCTTTGATAAAGGTACCAGGAACATACAATGTAGAAAAATATAAGTTTTTTTGTTGTTGTTTTGAGTTGGAGTCTCACTCTGTCGCCCAGACTGGAGTGCAGTGGCCGCTCCCAGCCACCGCAGCCTCGACCTGCTGGGCTCCGGCGATCCTTCAGCCTCAGCCTTCCGAGAAGCCGGAATTACAGGCATGTACTACGATGCCCGGCTGATTTTTTGATTTATTGTAGAGATGAGGTCTCGCTGCCCAGGCGGGTCTCAAACCCGCAGGCTCAGGCAATCCACTCACCTCAGCCTCCCAAAGGTGCAGGATTACAGGCTGAGCCACCGAGCCCGGCTAAGATAAGTTTTTTAAAAATAAACGTTGGAAAAACTGGATAACTATATGCAGAAGAATGAAACTAGACCCCTTTCTCTTATCATACACACAAATCAACTCAAAATTAATTAACTTAAATGCAAACCCTGAGGCTATGAAACTACTAGAAGAAAACATTGAGGAAATGCTATGGGAAACCCATTGTTCTGGGCAAACATTTTGGGGTAAGAACTCAAAAGCAAAGGCAAAAAAAGCAAAAATAAACAAATGGGATTACATCTAGCTAACAAGCTTCTGTGCAGCAAAGAAAACAAGTAACAAAGTGAAGAGACAGCATACCGATAATTTATAAACTATCAATCCAACATGGGATTAATAACCAGAATATATAAAAATACCTAAACAACTCAATATGAAAATAAAATCAAATTTATAGACAGTTCTTAAAAGAAGATACAAAGATGGCCAAGTATATGAAAAAATGTTCAACATCATTAATCACCAAGTAAATTCACATTAAAACCACAGTGAGATACCATCTCACTCTAGTTAGAACAGCTATTATTAAAAAGACAAAAAATAAAAAATGCTGGTGAGCATGTGGAAAAAAGGGAACAGTTGCACACTGTTGGTGGGAATATAAAGTACTATAGCCATTATGGGAAAAGAGTATGAGTGTTCTTCAAAAAAACTAAAAATAGAACTCCCATATGAGTCATCAATTCTACTGCTGAATATGTATCCAAGTGAAAGAAAATCAGTATATCGAAGAAATTACTGCATTTCCATTTTTCTTGCAACACTATTCACAATTGCAAAGATATGGAATCAACCTAAAATGTCCATCAATGGATGAATGGATTAAGAAAATGTGGTCCATATACACAATAGAATATTATTCAGTTTTATAAAATAATGACATTTTCAGCAACATGAATAGAACTAGAGGTCATTATATTAAGTGAGATAAGTCAGGCACAGAAAGGTATTGCATGTTCTCACTCGTATGTGGAAGCTATAGAATTGAATTTCATGGAGCTAGAGAGCAGATTGGTGCTTATACCAGAGGCTGGGGAGGGAAGGGGGAAGAAGGGATGAATTGAAGCTGGTTAGCGGGCACAAAATACAGTTAGAAGGAATAGGTTCTAGTTCTGATAGTACAGTAAAGAAACTATAGTTAACAATAGTTTATTATATATTTTAAGCTAGCTAGAAGAGATGTAATGTTGCCAACACAAAGAAAAGATAAATGTTGAAGGTAGTGAATATTCCAATTACCCTGATTTTAACATTATACATTGTACACATGCATCAAAATATTACATGTCTCCCATAATATATACAACTATGATGTATCAATAAAAAATCTGATAGAGTATTAATGTGAATTTTTTCAGTCATTACAAGATTAATATTGTGTATCATCTTGATGCAGGAAGACTCTATGCATAGCCCAAATTTGTCTTTGGCATGCTATGTTCTGAATGTTTGCATCCCTCCAAAATGTATATGTTGAAACATAATCTTCAATATAATCATATTAATAGGTGGGGCCTTAGAAAGTGATTGGGTCATGACAGTGTAGCCTATGAATAGGATTAGTGCCTTTCTAAAAAAGGCCTAAGGGAGTTTGCCCTTCCACAATGTGAGGATGTAACAAGAAAACACTGCCTTTGAAGCAGAGACTGAACCCTCATCAGACATCAAACATGCTGGTGCCTTGATCTTGGACTTCTAAGCCTCTAAGAACTGCAAGCAATTAATTTCTGTTTATAAACTACCTGGCCTATGGTATTTTCTTATAGCAGTCTGAGCAGACTAAGACAGGCAGTATTCAGCTAAAAACTGAATTCAGTTTCCTTAGAAACATGCTGACAAAGCATTAGAAGACAAATAACTCAAATGATCTGTATAGAAATGTAGCTCCATTTTGGCTAGGTGGCTGGGTGTGATACAGAAATCTCAAGAAAAAATTAAATTTTGCAAAATGATGAATTTATCTCATTTATTTTCAAGAATAAGACTGAAGTTTCTAAGAAAGACCTTACTAATGGAATACTTTAATCAAATACTAAATTTAATCAATGCAATTATATAAAGTTGAATGTTTTGAAATTGTAAACTGCAAAATACTAAATTTATCAGCAAGACATACTGTTGTTCATTCTTTTAGCTCTATAGTGATCCAACATTCCAGTAATTAAAATAGCAAGCAAAGGTTAAGACATTGAAATTTGAGGAAATACCATATAAAACATACTGCAGTGTTGTCGCTATTACCAAGAAATAATAAACTCTTTTTAGAGTATACTGCAATCGCATCCAGGGATGAAATGACCTGATTTTTACAATCCAAACAAAACTTTGTATTTTCCTTAAAATGCTGAGAGAATCTGATGACCCATTCAGAGATATTATGCTATAATCACTGGGGAGTATCAACGTTTCCATTTGGCAATTTGCATTTACAGTCAAATTGAGGAGTACAAATATTAAAGACTTTATTAATAAATATCAATGCATGTGTAATACTAATATTTATTGAGTTTTTACTATATATGAGGCTACATACAAGGCATATGCAGCATGGTCTTCACAACAACCTTATTTGGCTAGTATTATCGTCAATTTACAGATGAAGCAGAAAATATTTTGAGAGCTTAACTAAATTTCTCAAAGTGACATGCTTGGCCGAGTTCAGAGGCTCAGCCTGTAATCCCAGCACTTTGGGAGGCCCATGTAGGTGGATTGCCTGAGCCCGTGGGTTCGAGACCAGCCTGTGCAACTTGGCGAACCCTCCTCTCTACAACAACAACAAATAGCCAAGCATGGTAGCGCACACCTATAGTTCCAGCTACTTGAAAGGCTGAGGTGGAAGGATCGCCAGAGTCCAGCAGGTCAACGCTGGAGTGGCTGTGAGCATGCCACTGCACTCCAGTCTGGGAGACAGAGTGAGTCTCCGACTCAAAAAAAAAAAAAAAGTGACATGCTTAATAAACAGAAGACCTAGAATTCAAGTTCACGTCCATGTCCAGAGCTTTTAAATTCTACACTCTTCAGTCTTAGCATTGTAAATCTAGAATACAGCAAACATGTATGTGTGTGTGTGTGTGTGTGTGTGTGTGTGTGTGTGTGTGCGTATTTCTAGTATCTTTGGATAAATGGAATAATTCAAATTATAAGACCTACCAAAAATAATTATTTGTGGAATACTCTGGGAAACATTGTTTTGAAAGTTTAAAGCTAAATGATGGCAGATGTACAAATTTAAAAAACAATAATCTGTTCAAATGAAGTTACAATAAAGTTTCAAAATGAAGATTATATGATGCACTCATATATTTTCTAGTGGCTATACATAAATATATTTCTGCATACTGGAAATAATAAATATCAAAATCAATTATTAAATCATACAAAGCTTTCTGAGGTTTGAGAACTTTTGATTACCTATTGTTTCTTGTTTTGCAAAAAAGAAGCAAAGCTATCATATTCAATTTCTACCCTGTTGCATATTGTGCCTGTTCAACTTCTAAATCTTTTTGTATTCTTCAATAGCAGCTAACCACAGTCTCTACTCAACAGAAGAAAGAAAACCAATTAGGAAATATCAGTTTCAATCTAAAAACATAATACAACATCCTTAATGACCAATAAATAAGTTTATCAGAAAACATTCCCTCAAGCTAGATGTTTTTCTTATAGAGTAATTATTAATAGCTACGTTTGAGGAAGTCCCCTGAAAATCTGAAGAGACCATATTGTGGATTCTGTTATTTGGGTTGCATAACCCATAGCAACCACTGCATTTGGATTACATAATCCATAGCACCTACAGCAAGTGTGAAATGCATACATGAAAAAATATCTCTGAAGTTATAGTGACATGATAAATTGTTATTTTTATTCAATCTTGCAAACCAACTACAGAGAGTAATTTCAGAATCTTGAATGCTGAAATGTTTATGATCAGTTACTTTTCTACACAGAATCACAAATTTCATCTTTAAGGGATGAGTAAAAAAAAAAATACATACATATATTCATATTCTTTTTTCCTTCTCCATACATATTATATTGAGTTCATTGGCAGAGATTGTAACCTGGCAACAGTGGCAAAGAAGAAAATTCTAAAGAGCTAATTAAACCAGAAAAATGAGTACTTCTTTCTTACTTGCTTGTCAGTTTCTCTTTTTATCCAAACCTCAATTAGTAAACAAGCAGAAATTTTATTGTCTAGATAAAATTTTTTATTATCTTCCTTTTAATTTCTTTATTCTAAAAATTATGTACATGTAATGATAATAGAAAAATAAAAATTCTATGATTTTACAGATGGAATGTTGTTTTCATGATTAATTTCCCTGATACTTATCTTATACTTGGAAACCTACAGTAGATTTTAGTACACAATTTATAGTGATTAAACCTTTGATTTAAATAGCTTTTTAGGACCCCATTATTATTTATTCACTTAAATAATAATATGACTAGAGCATTTATACAATATTCTTAACTACTTACAATTCTAGAATTCTAGTGGAATTTAGAATGAGGAAACAAGAGAGGACCTGATTCCTACAAGAAAGAAAAAATACTGAAATTCTAAACTGATTTTTGGAAGTCACCTTGAAATTCTAATTTGGGTGAAATTTACTAAATTATACTGAACTTTTACTTTTCTTACATGTAACATGAAAAATAAACACTCTCTTTTCAAGGTTAGTGGGAAAGTTAAATAAAAATGATACATGAAGATTTCTGGACCAATATATTATACATAATAAGTACTGAGTTATGGTGGTCATTATTTTAATGGCAAGAAGATGCAAAGCCTGCTAGTATGTATGTCCTGTAAAACATTTGCTATTAGGAAAACAATCTTGATTAATTTAAGAGCTATAGTTAATGAAATTGGTTACCATTGTTCCCTGACTACTAAACTTTTGCTTTCTTCCTCTGGAAAATTTAGGGAAAAAGTTTAAATTTCCATCTAGGCATATTCCATTTAGTGGTTCCCTGGAGAAATTACTTTCTATGTGTTATGTTATACAGTTGGTAAAAATTGGATATCAGACTGTGTATTTTGGGCTGATGAAAATTTGTCTGGAAAAAGTATGGGTTTTTTTTTAATTGAAAGATTAGACACATTTCTTGACACTGAATTCCCAAGAGGCATATGACTTTTTTTTATAGCTACTTATCCTCAGTAGATTCAAAGCATAAATGAATTACACTTTAGTTAAATTGAAAGTTGTATTTATCAGAAAACGTTCATTCACTTTAAATAAAAGATAATTTTATATGGAATTAGCTAACAAAGAACTATGCAGGGTTTTTTAAAAATAATTCTGAGACAAATGTCTCTGAATGTCTACTTATATACCTCTGAATAGCAGGACCATGACTGCCTCTCTAAACCCTCAGATGATTATTGTCTCTGAAAAAAACCTTGTTATCTAATATTTAGGCTGAGTGTGGCATCCCGTACTGAATAGTCACCAGTGTACAAGACTAAAAGTCAGCATTTGGAAAGCTGCAACTCAGATATAGTATGAACCAGCTTTGAGACTTTAGATAAACCATTTTCAAACTGCACCTCAGTCACCTATTTGTAAAATTAGGAAATTAAAAGGTACAACTTCTAAAGCCCTTTCAATGGACATAAGAATGCCAGTAGCAAGCCACTTTAGACACATAAAGGACATATTACTTGTTTTCATTTTCATATTAATTTTCCTTCCACAGGGAACTAACTGTAAATTCTAGCATCAATAGCAGGAATCTCCCAAACTGTGCAAATAGAAATTAGAAAAATAATGGTAGTCAAAAGCAATATGGCAACCTGATCTGACATTTACTTCAGGAGTTTTTTTTTTTTTTTGGTAAGTACAACTTCGGTGCCCTTTGTTTTATAACGCCAAAGTATTGCTATATATTGTTGGGGTAAGAGAAAATCTCTGGCTGGTGAATGTTTGTAATTTTCAAAACCTTGCACTTTCAGCAATCACAAAGCACATACCAGGAACTCAAAGACTATAAGAGCATGTATGTTCTTCACTCTTTAAGAAGAAACACACAAATATATTATAATATTTGTGCATTGTTTGCCAAACTTCAGGTAACAAAAATATTTGGAAATAGCTGCATATCTATATCGATACGGATATAGATACAGATACACAGTTAGCCTTTGAACTGCAAGTTTGAACTGTACTGTTTTATTTATATTCTAATTTTTTCAATAAATATATTAAAATTTTCTTGGAGACTTACAATACTTTGAAAAAAAGTCACAGATTATCTACATAGCCAAGAAATATCAAAAAAATTAAGAAAAACATATGTTAAGAATGAATAAAATATATGTAGATACTAGTCTAACTTATCCTTTACTACCATAAAATACACATAAGTGTTTGATAAAAAATAAAAATTTATCAAAACTTATGCGCACAAACACTTAAAGACATTACATGGCAAAATTTGCAAACACATAAAGACCATGCATGGCATCACCATTCAAGACAAATATTAACAAATGTAAAGATGCAATATTAAATTATAACCAAATACAATTAACTCTTATTCATACTGTATTACTGTAATAATTTTGCAGTCATCTCTTGTTGCAATTGTAGTGAGCTTGGGTGTTGCAAATGTCTGCTTAAAATGCAGCATGACACTAATCATCTTCATATGAGCAGGTAATCTCTTCAGTAAATTGCATGTCTCAATTAAAAAAAGATCTCTCACAGTTATTGCATATTTTTCATTGTGCTTAGTGCAATAAACCTTCATAAACCTTGAATAAAACCGTAAAACTCAAATGGAATACTACTAGTAATACTGAGATGAAAGTGCTCTTCAGAAGCAAAGTCATGATATTACAAGGAAAAGTTGAATTACCTGATATGTATCACAGAATAAGGTCTGTGACTTCAATAGCCCTCCATTTCAAAATGAATCTAGCATAAGGACCATTGGAAAATAAGGGAAAAATTGAGAACCTGTCACTATAGATTCACCAGCAAGTGTGAAAATCTTGTGTTTTTTGCAAAATAACATTTTATTTTGTATTGAAAATGCAGCTTTTATATGGGTGTAGAATTTCTGTAAGAAAGGGACACCTATAAATTCTTAATATGATTCAAGAAAAAACAAAGTCATTACATGACAACTTAAAGCAAAAGAAAGTTGAAAGAGCTAAAGCTGGAGAATTTAATGTCAGTAAAGGATGGTTTGATATTTCAGAAAAACATTTGGCTTAAGATATATCAAGATAACTGGAGATGCAGCTTCTGCTGGCTAAGAGGCAGAGGACAAGCTCCAAGATGCCATTAAGAAAGTTATCGAGAAGAAAGGATACCTACCTGAACAGTTTTTAAAATTAGACAAAGTGTCTCATTCTGGGGAAAAAAAATCCACAAAGAACACATTAGTAAAAAAGAGAGGCAGAGCACCATAATTGTAGGCGAGAAAATACAAGGAAGACTCCCCCCCAAAACTCAGAATTATCTTTTGGAGGGCAAGTCCCTTGTAGTACAAGCTTCCCCGTTTAGGTAAGTGTTTTAGGACTCCTTTGGCATCAATGTACCAGCTATCACTGTTGTGAAAGACAATTTATGGAAGGAACATCTAGAGTTGTGGCAAACAAATGACTAGTTCTTCCACCATGATAATGCACCTGCCCACACCATACTGAGTATTCAGCAGTTGTTGACCAAAAAAGGAATGATTCCCATGCCCCACCCCCCTAATCACTTGATCTTGCCCCCGAGTGCCTTTTTGTTTGTTTGTTTCTCCAGATGAAAAAAGTCCTCAAAGGAAAACCTGTTGCCAATGTGGAAGAGATGAAACAAAAAATGGCAGAAGCACCAAAAGATATTAAAATTGATAAGTTCAAAAACTGTTTTGAACAGTGGAAAAAGCATCTTGACAGGTGTATTGCATCAAACAGAGTACTCTGAAGTTTAAACATGTAAGAATAAATACACAATTTTTAATAAATAAATTCCATTTTCAGGGGAGTCCCCCATAGGTTAGTCTAACCAAACTATTGTGCAAATGTCTCAGGTTTATGTTCAAGACTGCCCTTCTCTATAAAGCTGCTAACCCCAGACTTGAAGAAAAAAAGATAAACACCAGCTGCCACTATTTTGGTTGTACAACTACAAGGCCATGGGTAATAAAACCCTTTTTCTGAATTGGTTTATCGATGCTTTTTCCCTAAAGTTAGGAAAACTTGTCAATAAGGGACTGCCATATAAAGTTCTTTTGATATTAGACAATTCGTCTGGCTACTCAAAACCCCTTGAGTTCAACACAGAAGATGTTGCCTCCAAACACAGCATCTCTCATTTAGCCTCCAGCTCAGGACATCTTAAGACATTTAAAACTCATTACACATAGTACTCTAAGGAAAGATAACCCCAAGAGAGAGAACATCATAAAAATTTGGAGAGATTACAGCATTAAAACCGTCATTGCTACAGAAAACTCATCAAGCCCAGATCAATACATTCTTGTTGGACAAAACTGTATCCAGATGTTGTGTAGATCTTCACAGCACTTACAACACAGCCAATCAAGTAAAACAAAAAAGAGATTGTGGCTAAGGCAAAAAATAAAAGGTGTGAGCGAACAGTTTCAAGATTTGGATCTTGAGAAATTCAAGAGCTAAGAGACACCACACGAGAGAAATGAACAGAAGACAGCTTGATGGAGATAAGTGCTTCCAAGCCAGTGTCAGACGATGAGGAAGAGGACATAGAGAAACAGGGCCAGAAAACAAATTGACATTAGACAGTCTGACAGAGGGATGTCAATTCTTTGACAGTGTTTTTTATTTTTATGACATTGACCCTTCTATGATACGGGCACTGATACTAAAGCAAATGGAAGAAAAATTGGTACCAAATAAAAATATTTTCGGAGAAATGAGAAAGCAAAAAATTCAGACTGAAATTCCTATGTATTTCTATAAAGTTGCACTGAGTATTTCTGCCTCTTCTGCCTTCCTTTTCACCTCCTCCACCTCCTCTGCCTCTGCTACTCCTGAGACAGCAAGACCAACCCCTCCTCTTCCTCCTCCATCTCAGCCTACTCAAATGAAGAGGACACAGATGATTGCCTTTATGATGAATGACTTCTGTTAAAGCCACCTGGCCCATGTGTATTTTGTCAGCACAAGCAGACTAATACATATGCCAAACATTTTTTCAGCAATACTTAAGGGACAGTTAAAATTCTGGCAGGTATCAGAGCACTAGGAAAGATTCTTTCTTCATTGAAGGTCTCTGATAAAGCCAGTGGAGTCTTAGAGTCTGGAATTTCCTCTGCACTGTGAATCTATTTTATACAACTTCTTTAATATATTTAATATATTTTCTCTTAAGATTTTTCTAAATAACATTTTCTTTTCTCTAGCATAGTTTAGTGTAAGAATACTCTATGTATTACATATACCATACAAAATGTGTTAATTGCCTGCGCTTGTTATTGGTAAAGCTTCCAGTCAACAGTAGGCTACTAGTAGTTAAGTTTTGGGGGAGTCAAAAGTTATATGTGGATTTTGGTCTTCATGGGGGTTGGCAGTCCCCCTAACCCCTGCATTGTTCAAGGGTCAACTGTATGTCCTATCTTTACAATAATATATTAAGTCAGTCTATAGATGGCTAAATTTTTTTCATTTTGAAAGATTAAAAATATAAGCAATGTTATATTACTTTTATGGCACATTTTAACAATTTACTTTATATATGAAGGCCAGGGATTCCATATGGGATATGTATGGGGGTGGAGGTTGCTGCCAACAAATCTTTAAATCCTCTTTAAACTCATATGAAAAATAAAAAGTCTTGAACATTTCATTCATCCTGGCATCTGCATTTTCCTTCACTGCCTCCCCCATATAAATAATTAAAGTCCATGTAGATGTCTAAAAAAGAGATGTTAGAGAAACTAGGCTTTACTTCTCATTGGGAACTTATTGAAAGTAGTTCACTTTTTCAAAATGCTCTTAGGTACAAGAAAAGTTATATAATCATCTTCATTTTACTACTTTATAGTTACAACCTTAAATAAAGAAAAACAAGCTACCATCACATTGAAGCTTCACATATGGGGTCTCATCTTGCTGTTTTTGCTTCATGAACTGGGAACTTTGATAAAAATAAGACTTTTATATAATGAGCAAACATGGCAGTTAAAATCCAGAAAGACATTTTGCTTCTCAAGAGCAAACATTTCTTTTGTTTTTGTTTGCTTCTTTGCTTTGCTTTGCACAAGGCATTGAAAAATCTATTACAGGGAAAATGAGTGGCACTCTTTGGCTATACAGTCATATGACCCTTCACTTGCTGCAGGATTCATATTTAATATTTGATACAAAGTTAAGTGTGATAAACAGAATTCAGCGCATATTACAAAGACTTAGCAAAATGCTAAGAAATGGATTGGAACCATTTCAAATACATGTATTATGTCAAGATTAGTCTTTACTATTGAAGAGATAAAAACAAATTCATACCTTAAAAAAATCTAGTGGATTGTGGTGAAGGACTTGTATAAACTTTTAACAATATCTGTTTCTGTTATTTTGTTCCTATAAATCCCAAGTGGTTGCTGCTGTCCTAGTTTTAAATAATAGAAATACTTAACTTTTCTCAGGATTAGTTGTGATAAGAACCTCTCATGTAGAGGTTTAGAATTAGAGCAAAACCAACCAGTCACTTCCCTCTAAAGCTCATGTGAATAGACTGTATCATTTAATCATTAAATGCTATTTGTTCATTCAAGCTCATAACATTGAGTAAAAAGACTTAAGTCATACCACAAATATTTGACATGAGCCACCTTCTTATATTGCCCATGAAGTTAGTTTGATGCACTCATTATACTCAAAATAATGGTTTTGTTGTTGATTGTGTCACTACGCTTTGTCTCTGATTCAATAATTTTCTTCAATTATGCAGACAAATTCCATTAAGCTAAAGGCAATGCAAATTTGAATTAGTAAGATGGATGAATTATGCACTATACTAAAAAATATTTTCCAGGAATTAAAGCACATTTAATACTCGTATGCCATATAAACAATGCTGCAGACATTGTAGTAAAAAATTACACTATTTTTTTCACTGCATTCCCAACAATTCTCCTGATGTCACATGCTTTAGAGATGAGCATACAAGCTAAGAGAAGTTATGTAACTTAGATAGTGCCATTCAGCATGATTTGAATCAAGGATTTTCTTTTTCCAAGGATCAGCACAGTCAGTATGAGGTTTACCACGCTGCAATACCCAAATTCTCATAAATATTTACTTTCCTAATGCATTTGTCAGATGATCTGGATGTCAAGGATCTTTACAGGAGAAATAAAGGAAATGTTTCATGTAAAGAAATATTAAGAAATGCACATTTCAATGATTGAGAAAACATTCTCTAGAGTAAAGTAATAGAGATGATACTTCTTTTCTGAAAGCAAGAGGGATAGACACAACACTGAGATGTGTTGCAGGGATCTAATACTATTTCTGGTGAAGAATTGAACAGAATCTTAGTGAGAACTAGCAAGAGTTTTACTTGATAGTCCTGAAATGATGCAAGGACACATAGTTTATATGTGGAAAATTTAACTTTTTAACTGCTTTATTGAGGTATAATTATACCCCATAAAATGTATCCATTAGAAGTATAAAATTCCATGATTTTAAGTACATTTATAGAGTTATGCATCCAACTCCACAAACCAGCTTTAGAATATTTCCATCAATCCCCTCTGAACCTCCAATATTCCTTTGATTTTCATTTGCAATCAATCCTGTGAAAGTCTCATAATTTCCAAAATCTGACCCTAGGCAACCTTTGTTTCTGTCGCAAAATTTGTCATTTCTGAACACTTCATATAAATACAATCATACAATATGTAGCATTTTGTGTACGATTTCTTTTACTTAGCATAATGTTTTTGAAATTCATCCATGTTGACGTATGTATCAGTATTTCATTATTTTTATTACTTGTATGGATATACCACATTTTATTTATAAACTTGCATAATTGATAGGAATCTGAATTATTTTTAGTATAAGGCTATTCTGAATAATATTGCTGTGAACATCAGGACACAGTTTCCAATTTTATCATGTATATTCCTAGGAATGGAATTATTGCATCTTAGAATAAACTTATGTTTAATTTTAAAAAAAAAAAAACTGCCAAATAGTTTCCCAAAGTAGCCATTTTATATTGTGAGAACTTTGATTTTTTTGTGTTTTATATAAAGCATGTCTTGATATGAATAATAAATATACTTTGAAAATCTAAAATTTAAGTGCTAAGCACACTGCTGTAGGCAGAATTTGTGTTCCCCTCAAAATGCATATGTTAAACCCCTAACCACCAGTGTGCCTTTATTTGGAGATGGGGACTCTAAAGAAGCAATTAAGGTTAACTGAGTTCATAAGTGAGGGGCCCTGATGTGATGGGATTAGTGCCCTCATAAGAAGGGATACCAGAGAGCGCTCTCTCTTTCTATCTCTGTTTCTCTCCTTCTGTGTGCACTAAGGAAAAACCAGGTAAACACTCAATGAAAGGCATTTGTCTGCAACCCAAGAGGACCTCACCAGATACCAACCTTCCTGGCACCTTGGTCTTGAACTTCACAGCCTCTAGAGCTGTGAGAAATTAATTTCTGTAGTTTAAGCCAACTGGCCCATGTGTATTTTGTCAGCCCAAGCAGACTAATACATATGCCAAACATTTTTTCAGCAACACTTAAGGGACAGTTAAGATTCTGGCAGGTATCAGAGCACCAGGAAAGAGTTTCTTCATTGAAGGTCTCTGATAAAGCCAGTGGAGTCTTAGAGTCTGGAATTTCCTCTGCAATGTGAATCTATTTTATATATCTTCTTTGTCACATATCTTTCACAAAACTAACTTTATTATAAAGAATGACATGTAGTCTTGGATTTAGGAGACAATAATACTGAGGTTGGAGAACAGTGTACCATGAGTTAAAATATTATGAGATAAATTGCTGATGCCATATCTGCAGTTGTGGTCCATCTGTAGATTTTTAAAAATAAATTATCTTGTTCTCACAGGCATCCAAGTCTGTAATTATATGCAAACAATAAGAATTAAGCTTCTGCCAAAAGAATTATCTCTGTAGCCAATAGCAACCTCCTTTGGCAGGACACATATATTCACCAGCGTTAAAAACACTTATTTTTTTTATTCCTGAATTAAATACTTGCAAGTAGTTAAAGGGACAACTGAAGGTATGAAGAGAGAAAAGAAAAGACCCTAGACAAAATATGTTATTCTTATTATTGGAAAAATAAAGCTTAACCACAGTATCTTTGGAGTTAGGACTTATAAAGAAGAAAAATAATGTCTTTTTCTTTAAACTATACTGCTTTCATGAGATGCAATAAGGCTTAGTAATAACATTTTTAAAATAGAAAGTGTTTGGATTTAAGAAAGTTCTCTGGAGTACACATGGATTGGATGAGATATCCAAGGAGTCAGTTGAAGTGAACACTCTGGAAGCATTTGCTGGCAAAGCATAAAAGTCTAAGATGTATGTGGTATTGGCACATATTAAAAAAGTAAAGTATCCTTTATAGTTCCATTGTGATTAAAATAAGAAAAAAAAGCAAAAAAAAAAAAAAGAGAGAGAGAGAAAATAATCTGAATTTCAGAATGCCATATTTGAATTATTGCCAACAGGAATACTATGGCTCCAAATTCTCATTTAGTTGGTGTTTTTTAAGTATAAATTATATCTAGTTTCTAAAAATATTTTGTACCAACCAGGCGATAAATTTCACTTATATTATAATGTTTAGTTTAGTTATTTAATAAATTTCCCCCAAGGAATCCTGTTATGTCTACATTTCATCCCAATTTATGACAGATGAGAAAACCAAAGGAAAACAGTGAGGAAAGAGAGCTTGTCACCTGCTCTGTAGTCATAACACAACGAAAGTAAAGTGAATATCAAGTGCAACCTGTTTAAAGTGTTTGTAGTTCACATGCTTCCCCCCCAAGGGCTCAATTGTGCTATCTTTCAGAAAAGTAACTAAAGCAAATATGCCAAATCTCTAGTCACCTGAACTAGTAGATGACAAGCTGGCCTGAGACAGAATGGAAAAACAAAACATGGCTTCAGTGCTTACCACTTTGTGCTGAATGTTATTACAAAGCTCTACTGGGGGTACACCAAATCTAGACCAAATCAACCTTGTAAAGTAATTACTTTTCCTCTTATTGCTCTAAGAAAAACCCACAGACAATAAAGACAGAGCACTAACAAGCTTAAGAAATGAGAGCTGTGGGCTAGAGTCTTTTATTCTGCCATGATGCCATAGTAACTGTCAAAGAAGTTCTCTGTGAACACTAATCTAAGTGCTGCAAAGGCTGGTCTTATGCAGACAGTTCTTGCATTTATACAGGGCTCCAGGTACAAAGCACTTCACAAACATTCCTGAAATAATCCTGCTTCCCAGCGAATTGTGCCTCCTGCTGAAGCTGACATAGCAAACATAACAACCAAAAACTGCCCATTAGATCTTAATCTTCACAAACTATTCATGGTTGTACTTCCAAGTCTTCTATCTAAGAGACTTCTGAAATTATAGCGTATGAAATTCTGTAATCAGATGTTCAAACTAAGTTTAATTTTCACCAAGATAAAATAATGAGGGAACAATCTGAATGTAATAAGTATGGTCTGAAGGTCATAAGCATCTTATTTTAATGAAGAAGAACTCACAATGGACAAAATAAATCAATATAATTCCTGTCTTTAGCATAAAGTTGGATTTTGAGAGTTTAAATAATAGCCTAATAAAACATATCTCCCTTCTCTTATGTCACACATGCCGGACATATGGAAACAATTTCCAAGATAACAAGCTATATCACAGTTAGTGAAAACACACATGTGAATTAGTGTTTTGAATTTTCAAAAATTTACATATAAAATTAATATTCATATTCAAAACAACCTGAAATGTCAATTGCCTTGAAGAATAAAACATTTTAACATAACAATTTTTAATATTTTAATGAGCATTTTATAAATAATTTTTAGCATTCTTATAAATTATGTTACAATAATCTATGTAATGTGATAATTCAAGCTATGGTTAATATTTGAAGTGTATTATCAAAAATATATTTTATATTTCTTTTCTATATACAGATATTCATTTTATATGGATGTGTGTGTGTACAACTATATTTATCTAAGAGAAACACACATTATTGGCAATACGAGAAACCAAATATTTCTTATGAGATTAATCCATAGCTATAGATTAGAAGTTCATTACATTGTAATAATTTCTTTATAGAATGAATTACAAATTATTTACTTTCAGCTATTTTTTAAAAATCTGTTTAAAGATACATAAAACTATATTAACAACTATTAACTTTTTTGCTGCAGAGTTCAAAAAGTCTTATTTTATGTTAGTTCATTGAATCTGACAGAATTTTTATTGCTTTTTTCTGAAATAAAGAGTTTTGAAAATCATTAAGATAGAGAATTTCACTTTTAAGTGTTTATAAGACATCTGATGTTATGTGTAATAAAAGATCTTAAATCCAACATATAGATGAAATTGTAAGATACCTATCCTTAAACCTTATTTTTGTTAGTATTTCACAAAATATGTCCCATGAAAAGGTAGTTTCATTTTTTTTTTTAATGGTAGTCTAAACAATGTTAACCAGACTTTACTTCACAGCTCTTAAAAGTCTCTGATTTAGTAATGTGCTTTAAGACTATGCAGTAGCACAGAATAAAATATACAATTTTTAGAAATTATATGACTCGAGATTTTCCTTTTCCCCCAGAAAATCTACAGTAATTATTATGCTGGGGACCATTTTAAGATTGCAACTCTAGGCTTTTATGAATGGTAGTTTAAGAAGTAATTATAGTAATGTTACCATGAATCACAATTTTTAGTGTAAAAGAGTAAAGCTAACATTATTGTTAAAATTAAGTAAAACGTGATGTTGAAATTGGGATGACTATATGAATTTTTTAAATACATATTTTCAGTTCTACCTATATATATATTCTAAAAGTAATGTCACTCATCAGCAGTGAGCACTTCCAGTGACCAGGTATTGATCTCTACTACCATTCTTTCCTGAAGGGATCATTGGGAAAATGTCTGATTCCTTTCAAGTAACACAAATAAAAGATAGGGCTGAAAAATTTTGTGCCAGAAAGCAATAAAGCTATTAAACATTAATGTGGACAGTTCAAAAAATATTGGGACAAAGCTTTAAAGAGCTCTCCTTTTAAAAGTTATAAAAACTTAAGCATCTAATACACATGATTTTAATAAATGGCATTGAAGTCTATAAAAATTGATATTGTAACCTTTAGATTGGGAATTTTAATATATTAAAAACTTTTAAAAGGAAGAGGGGAGATAACCAAAAGCATTTATTTTCCTACCACTTGAGGCAGCGATTAAACCAACTCCATGAAAATGTGTTGTTAGAGAAAAAGAATTAAACATGTAAGTTGGCTTGCTATAAAAACTATATTTCAGGGTCATTAAATAGTTTGATTTTACAGAATATCAACTAATAAAGATGGAATAATGATAAAATTAGAACATCATTATATAATTGGTAGCAAAACTAGTGATTCTGGCAAGAATGATCAATTAGCATTGAAATGACCAGGTAAGCGATTAATAGAAGTGATTTGTGCTCATCACCACTAGTTCTGCTTCTCCTGTGTCTGGAGTGCATAGTAGTAATGCATTTCCCTGTCCTTTGAAGTTAACCCGTATGACTTGTTTTGGTCAATGACCTATGAATAGAAGGATGTGTCACGCATAGGAAGAAACATTTAAGATCCACTGCATACTTGTCTATTTTGCTCTTTTCCTGATTTGGTGATGTTAAAGAGTGTTCATATGGAGATGTAACTTGGAGATGTCACATAGTAGAAAATTGCAGACGTTGAATCAGAAATAATTTTTGTCATTTTAAGCCACTAAGTTGTTGAAATCTCAGTGTTACTGCAGCATGATCTGTTTTTTTTCCAATATTATAGGAAATTAACACTTAATTGGGACAAAAACATCAGAGATATGGTTTTTCTGTTAACATAACTGTACAACAGAGAGATCAGAATGTTATCACCCTCATCAAGCGGTCAGTCTTGAAATTACTGATGACGTGGCAAGCAGGTAAGATGCTTCTCTGGTGGAATGCTATATGACATATATGGCATATATGTTGTATTCTAGTCAAAATGCTTAACATTAATGTAATCAAATCTAAAACTCCAATTTCCAGGTTATAGGCTACCATAGGGATAAAGGAATATGCTGACACTACAAATACAGAAGGTAAAACTAACAATAGGTCTCTTCAACAGATCAGTGTCATGAAAAGAAAAGAAAGGACGACTACATACAGAAGCTTACCAAATACAAAGTGTAGTCCTGAACTTCACCTGGGTTTGGATAAACTAGCCACAGAAGGTTTATGGAAGGCAACTGGATAAATTTTTAATATAAAATAGATATTAGACTATATATATATTTTTTGAGTTGGACTCTAACTCTGTTGCCCAGACTGGAGTGCAGTGGCCGCTCCCGGCCACCACAGCCTCGACCAGCTGGGCTCCAGCGATCCTTCCGCCTCCGCCTTCCAAGTAGCTGGAACTACAGGTGCGTGCTACCACACCCGGCTGATTTTTTGATCAGTTGTAGAGATGAGATCTTGCCAAGTTGCCCAGGCAGGTCTCAGGCAATCCACTCACCTCAGCCTCCCAAAGCACGGGATTACAGGCTGAGCCACCGAGCCCAACTGATATTAGACAAAATTAAGGAATTTTTAAAAATTCTGTTAGCTTTGAAAATATTATTTTGAGTACTTAGAAAGATGTCCTTATTATCTAAATATTAATTCTAATATTTAGAGGTGAATTAATTCTGATATTTAGAAGACAGAAAGATGTATATTTAAACAATTTATGTTTATAATTACATATGGATTTCTAGTTCAAGGTTTTAGAAATTACCAAATAATACTACTGATTTTATACTGGATTCTCTGTCTTCACAGCCTTCTCCTACTTTTTAATGCAATCATTGTCAGACCATTGAGCCAATTACTACATGTCAGCTCTACTGTCTGATGCTGTTTACTTCCAAATGAAAATCAATAGAGTCAGTCATCATTAGGTGTTCTCAAGAATGTGAATATTGACTTTGAAAACTCCCAGTTTACTGGTTTTTGGAATCCTTTTTACACTGAGAGACATCTTTTTACTCAAACAATATTATGCATCAAGAGGTCCTATTTTGTCAACTATCCCCAGTCTACCTCTTCAGTCTGACGCACAGCACTACTAACTTTGTTCTCTGGTTTCCAGCGACATGGCCTTCTTAGATTTCCTAGAACAAGCTGTGTTCTCTCTCTTTCCTCGGAGATCTCAGTCATACAGTTTCCTTGCCTGATTCTTTTTCTTTTTCTTTAGTTAGATAATTCTTGTATAAACTTTAGATAAAAACTCAAAAATCATCTTTCCAGGAAAAATAATTTCCCAGACAGCTCAGACTAGGTAGGACTCCCCACAGCCCTACTCATATTCCAATGTTATTCTCTACTTTCCCTCAGAGGCTTAGCAGAGTTTGTATTTATTCATATATTTTGGCGATATATTTTTCCCATAGACTCTCAGCTCCATAAGGGCGATAACCACTTCTCCTTGGTTTGCTGCTATGCTCTCCGCAACACCATGTTTAGCAATTACAATGTGTTTAATAAATATTTGCTTAGTGGAGTTTTTGAGTTTGGGGATGTGACGCAGTATGCTGTAATGAAATATTGACCAAATATGGTATCTTATCTTGCTCATTATTATATCCCTGGACATAAAGGATGCTAAGTACATACTTATTGTATAAAGGAAAGGGACTGAAGAAAAAAACAGATTTGTCTTAGTCCTATTTCAGCTGCATACATTATGTAATCTTGATCTTCACTTCTGTGGGTAGCAGTTAATTATCTATAAGACGAATTGTTGAAAGGACGACTTATAAGGATACTTTCAGCACTAAACATCTTTAAAACTAGGATTTTCAATTATTTACATTGCTATTGCAATCACTCCATTTGATGCTAGTAATGAGAACATGCAACAGCATTGGATCGAGTAAGCATTTATTGGACAATTTTATATTGACTTTAATTCAAATCAATATCTCAGCAAGGCTTTTGTGGAATTTGACAAGCTAATTTTTTCATTTATAGGGAAGAACAAAGGACAAAAACAGTCAAGATGTTCTTGAATAAGAATTAGGTAGCGAACCATAAACTATCAAATAGAAAGTCTAATTTTAAGGTTATAAATCTAAAACAGTATTTTACCTATACACAGATGAGCAAATACACTGAGGAATAGAATCATGAGCCCAGAAACAAGCCTACAAATATACATAAACTTGATATATTAGGCAGTTTTGCTGTATAATTATTAAGAAATTATGGAATTCTCAATAAATTCAGTTGAAAAATAAAAATCATACCCTAACTAAAGCATTACAATCATCATCATCATCTCGATGATTAAATATTTAAATATCAAAATAAATATGTATAAGATAATATAAGACTATTTTATCAGAAGAGGTGAGATTTTAAGACTCTAAAAGGTCTTAACATAAAGAAAGATACTGGTAAACCAGATAACAATAAAATGAAAACTATGCAAAAGATATAATTAATATAATTTTAAAAATAGAAATAGGAGGGGGCACATAACATCAATAAAATACCAAATCTCAAACTAGGTTAAATGGGAACCAAAGGGAGGCCCAAACTTTACCTGTACGATGATGATGTATATACCTAATCCTGAATTGTACCCCACATCTTTAAAATTTCAAAAATGTTTTAAAGGTAGAAATAAAAGTTAAAATCTGAGAGAAGAAATTTGTCACACTAACTAAAAGGAACTAACAAAAAGTTCATGACCAGAATATATAAATATCTCTTACAAATTAATGAGAAACAACCCAATAAATAACTGACAATGATTTTAACTGACACTTGGAAAATATACATTTGACATCCAGAAAACCCAAAATGCCAATGCACATATGTAAAGGTGCTCAACTTAATTAGCAATCAGAGAATGACATAGAACTTAAACTACAGTTAGGTAGCTCTTACACATATCATACTGGCAAAAATGAAAGAACAAAACAAAAACAAGTTTGGTAGAAGATTTCATCAAAGAAAATTGTCACACATATGGTTTCAAGAATTAAGAATCCCTTCTTTCACTTAGCTTAATCATCAGCAATATAAACTGAGACCACCTGTCCATAACTATTCCAGGAGATTCTTGTTTCTGAAGATGAGAGTTTAAACTGATAAATAACCTCACTGTTTGCTTCAAGAAATTTCTGTGAACCAATAGTAACTTCTTTATCAAATAATTCTCCCTTCACCATATCTAACGATTCTAAACTATGATGATGCATCTTTTCCTTTAAACATCTTTATTTGCACTTACAACATCCACCTTAAAAGTTGAGCCTGCATAGTCAAAGTCTATATAAATCCAGGATACCCTCTTCTACGATACAACTAAGTTTAGTCAGGATAGTGTTCTCCCTTTGTGAAGTGTAGTAAGCTGTAATTGATCAACAGGCTATTCTGGTGGTCTTTTGGGGAGTTGGCAGTCAACTATTCTAGCAATTTGGCATTGCCTAATAAAGTTGAGATATTCATTCTCTATGAGGCAGTAATTCCACTCCAGCATGTATATATATACACATTTATATGTGTGCATATCTATATGTGTGTATATTCTTGATAGTCGTTAGAGACAATCCAAATGTCCACCAATGGTAGAACAATAGATGCATACCTATGCAACAAAATGCTTTGCAGTAATGAGAATAAAAACTAGTGTTACACCGATCATCATGGATGATGAGGAGAAAAATCAGTCTCCCCTTCAATCAAAATATTTGGTACTATTCTAAAATTTAAAACTCACCTAATGCATATTTTTGATGCTATTCTTCAAAATCAAGCACATTTTTGTCCTTCAGAACTAGAATTTTGACTCTTTTTCTTTCCAAATGTGTACCTGTATTTCCTTTTAGAGATGTGCATTACCTTTTGTTTACTGTGTATATCTTGGCTTCAGTATATGTTTGAATTTCTTTTTCACACATATATCTGATGTCCCTCAGATATATGTTATTCCCTCTATTTTCAAATATGTACTCGAATCACTTTTCAGATATATACTAGGAGCCATTTTATATTTACGTATTTTTGAGTAGGGCTGCTGTCCTCTGATGACCCCAAAACAGTTCCTATGAAGGTTTGGGTGGTGAATACCTTGATTGTATTTCTGTATAAAATAAGACTCTTAAAACTGAGGTGTTAGGTTTTGAGATTTTAATAGTCTTCAGGTTTTTCATGGTGACCAATTTCCTTTATTTTTTCTTGCATGCAAGTCTTGAGTAATCAATAAAAGCCTTATTTAAAATTCTTAAATCTGTGGTTTTATGCCCACAGCAGTAAATCTCACAGAGCAACAAAGCAAATCACAAAAGAATACACACTCTATATTTGATTTTGGAAATTGAAAAATGGGAAAACCTAAACAATATAGTGTTTAAGAATGTCTATAAAGGAGATGAAGCTATTTAAAAATGCAAACAAAGGATTCTGAAAAACAAACAAACAAAAAAACCTAAACATAGTAGTTATTTCTTCCAAGAAGAATCGGGATTATGATTGAGAAGTGATATCCTCCAAGGTGTCTTTTAAGGGGCTGGTATTATTCTATTTGTTAACCTAGGTTGTGGTTATATGGGATCATTCTCTAGGATGTACATATGTTATATACTCTCTTTTTGTGCATATCATGCATTTTTCATTACAGAAATTATAGTTTGTTTCGTTTTTAATGGCATATATTAGTAACCAATAAATCTGGCATTTGAATCATGAAAAATAGGTGTATTCTTTATGTTTAACTTAGATTTTCTGTGGGAAAATATACTTTCTTAAATATATTTATTTTATATATATATATATATATATATATATATATTTTTTTTTTTTTTTTTTTTTTTGTAATCTACAAAATAGTTTTAAGTAGGGAAGTTTTAGCCTGGGAAGAGAGTGCCTGTGTTGTGTATGGAATCAGAATGTATGTGCATATAGTCTGAGAAGATAAAAGTGAAACAGGTGAGGAAATGACATGTTGTTGCCTTATGTCCACATTTCATGTGAAATGGTCAGCAAATCACCATTGGAGTGGATAAGAAGACTTACATAAAGAGAAAACAATCACAATGTGTTTTGGTCTACTCTCATGCTATGCTGTAAATTGCTTTTTAGTAATCTGTGCAACAAGTACTTATAAAACACCAACTGTGTGCCAGACCCAAAAGATTAAACAGGAAACAAAACAGACCTAGTCTCTACCCTCAATAAATTTATATTATAACGGAGGGAAGATCAAAAAATGATGCAAGAAGAAAAGAAATAAAGAGAGAGGGAGGGAGGGAAGGAGGGAAAGAGGAAGGCAGGAAGGAGAAAGTAAAGAAAAGACAAGAAAAAAGGGCAGAGGGAGGAAGGAGTAAAAAGGAAAAAAAATAATTTTATACATCATGAAAGGTAAGAGCTTTGAAGAAAAACCTGAGAGAGAAGGTAGGGATGAAGGAGGATGCTACTTTATACATGATCTCCAGGAAATGACTCAGAGACAAAGTAGCATTTGAATAGATACTTGAAAGATTCCCGGAGAGGGAGTCACAGGCATATTTTAGAGGAGAATGTTCTAGAAAAAACCCAGTCAAGAGAGAGCGAAGAAACTCGATGTATTTGAAGAAAAATGAAGTCTCTGGAGCAGAGAATGAGTGAAAAGGGAGAAGAGAAGTAGTAGATAGAGTCAAAGAAGGCACGCCTTGAACATTGAACCAACAAGGTACAGGAGACAGTAGATGAATGCATCCCTCTCTCTCTGACTTTCAAAGAACTTCTCAGTCAGTTGCGAAATTGAGAAAGCTGTTACACATTGAAATGGCCAACTCACTCATGCAGCTATATATTGGTTCTCTGTTCCTGCCTAAGAGTCTTTGCAATGCTTACTGTAGCAATAATTAAACTACATTGTAATTTTTCTGGTTGTCCATATTTTCTGTTAGATTTTTAATTTTGTGATATCAAAAGCCATATACCTAGTGTGCTAAGTATTGCATTATCACTAACCGGAATATGGTATGCATATACACTTATACATATTAAACATTGAACATGTGACAGAATGAATACATTTTTCAAATCGATGATGGGTAAGACTATTAATGCTATTGTAAATAAATAATTTTTTATATTTACTGTAACTATTTATGAAAAAAAGCATTGTGGATTTCTGGAAATTTGAATCAACCATTAACATAGGCATATTACACCATGTTACTTAGTTTCTCTGAAACTAAGATTTTCTCTCTGTTCAATTAGAATAGTAATATTTTCTTTATAGATTTATTATGAGAATAAAGTGAGACATATGTATAATGAACAAATAGTCCTATTCTTCTTATTTGAATTTTTAACATGAGGGGGAAAACTAACACTGAATACTTAGCATTTCTTCACAGTTAAGAGTGTATATGATATAATTGGCATTTTCTCTCATGCTTACATGCTATCATTTGTGATCTGTCAGTTTTTCTTTATAATAATATATTAGTCGTTCTTTATTGTGCACCTATGGGTAATCTAAATGAAGAATGATTCCTACTATCTGAAAGAAAAAAAAAATGTAACCTAAGAGAGCTTTATTAAAGCCCATATTGTTAAAAAGAATAAAAGACAATAACTTTTTTTGTTTAAAATGCTTTTATTTATTTGCTCAAGCCATCTGGCATGAAAATTACATTTGTCTTTCCTATTCTGAAGTATCTCTGCTTTCTAAGATTCTCATCAATCTCTTGTTCATGCATTTCCTACTTGGTCCCACGTGTCCAGTGATTTAGTGTGTTCTTTCTGTCCATCTACCTGCACACCTTCTCCCACTGAGAGATCATCGGTCTGAATTAGCCAAGATGACAAATCACGACCAGCAAATACAATGAGTCATAATTACTTGATCTCCCTTCATTTCATTCTTTCAAACCAAAGAGTTTTAAAACATTCAATATAAACCTCAGAAAATGTTCATATTCAAGAATTTAAATGTAGAGGACTTTAAAAATACCCAAGAAGGGAAATCTTTAAAAAAACAAAAACAAAAACAAAAACACACACACAGAAAAGTAAAGGTGTGGAGAAAGTTCATTTTATCAATCACAATAATATTCACTATTCTCTGCATATTTAAAAACAGATCACATGTGAGAGTAATGCTTTTGGAAAAACTGCTGTAAGCAGAAGCCGGTTTGGTAATTCAACCTGTGTAAACAGGTGAAGTAGTTAGTAATTAGTTCACGGGTCCAACTGTTAGGGAAGCTCCATTAAAGGCTTAATCCCTGTTGTTTAACTGTGCTTCCCAACACCAGCTGCATTAGTGCAGGGGACGTTTTACAATGGAGCTGAAATAGGGGCAAAGTGCCTGCCAATGAAAAAACTGTCAAAGAAAAAGAGGTTCTAGTAATTCAGCAAAACATGTAACAAGTCACTAATATCACTGACCAGTGAAAGTCACTGTCAGGTGTTATAAGACAAACAAAGATGAGCAAAAAGGGTAAATTTCACTACAGAAACTGTAATCTATTAGGGAAAATAAGGCACATACCAAACACATACAATTTATTACAAGGCTGCCTAAATATTTGAAACTGGCATAGTAAATATTTTACTATTATTATCAGGGAATTTGTTCTGATGGACACTTCAGAAACGCACTGAATGTATACATAAGCCCAGATTCTTATAACCATTCAAATTCTACAAATAATTTGTTGTAATTTGTTTAGGTTTCCTGAAAATGGTACATAATTTATTCTGAAAGTAGAATATTTTGAATTTTATTGGGAAAGTAGATATTTGAAAAGATCTTGCACTTAGATCCCAGTAACTAGTACCAAGAGCAGCCAAACCTGTTATCCATGTTCCCCATTGAGTGAATACAGTCATCTTGTGACAACTTTTAAAGTTTTTGTTTGTTTATTTATTTATTTATTTATTTATTTATCTTGAGTCAGAGTCTCAAGTGCAGTGACACAATCACGGCTACTGCAGCCTCAATTTGCTGGGCTTAAGTGATCTTTCCACCTTAGCTTCCCAAGTAGCTGGGGCTGTAGATGTGTTCCGCCACATCCAGCTAATTCTTTTTTTATTTATTGTAGAGATGAAGTCTTGCCATGTTGCCCAGGGTGGTCTCGAACTCCTGGGCTCAGGCAATCTTCTCGCCTCAGCCTCCCAAAGTGTTGGAATTACAGGTGTGAGCCACCAAGCCCAGCAACCTGGCAACTCCTAAAACTTCAGACATAAGGTAAGACACAGGTCTGACCACATTTTCCAAACTTAATCTGGAGTCAAACAGCTTGATTTCCTAACTAATTCATTGACATCACAAAAGGCTCCCCAAAAGTGGTAACCTAATTGTCACTGGGGTTCTCTGAAGGAGGTTAATAAAATGAATGGTATACCATTTTAGTAAGAGTATCTGAGTCTTATTTCTGGCTATTTCCTGAGGAAATAAGTGGTTATGAAAATGTGAAAATAAATCACAGAATCCATCTTTTATTTCCATTGCCCTGGAAATTAGTCAGATATTTGAATCAGATAAATGTCCCTATAGCATATAAATTGTTTGGCATTCAGGAGCTGTAACTAACTTTAAATTCATTGTATTTAAATAAAATTTCTTATGACTAAAGGTAATAATATACTAATTTTTCAAATGTTTTGTTCATTCAAGTATTTTACAGCACTTTTTTGTTGACATATACTCATAAATTGTCTGGTACATTTTGCTCTTTTCTTGATTATTTTGCATGTCACACATTCTATTTATATATTAAATTTGATGTTAATACCTGAAACAAATAGCAACTGGGGTAATATCTCAATGGATCCCTAAATAGGCATCTCTGATATTTCAGTGCATAATCCATAACATGCATTATTTGCTAACACTTCAAGCACCTTACCAAAACTGTATAGTTAACTGTTGTATTAGTCCGTTTGCATTGCTATACAGGAGTACCCGAGGCTGTGCAATTTATAAAGAAAAGAGGTGCATTTGGCTCACAGTTCTGCAGGCTATACAAGAAGCATGGCGCTAGGATCTGCTAATGATGAGGGCTTCAGGCTGCTTCCACTCACGGTGGAAGGCAAAGGGGGCTGGCTTATGCAGAGGTCACATGGTGAGAGCAACCAAAAGAGTAGGGAGGGAGGTGCCAGGCTCTTTTTCACAGCCAGCTCTCATGGGAGCCAACAGAGTGAAAACTACTCATTACCAATTACGAATCACCAGGCTACTCATGAGGGATCTGCACTGTGACCCAATCACCTCCTTTTAGGCCCCACCTCCAGCACTATGAGATTTGGAGAGGGTCAAACAAACCAAACTATGGCAACTACTAAATCAATTATCTATATCTTTGCTTCTGTCTATGAATGACAAAGATAAATTTTTGGCTTTATAGAAGCTCTTCTAAACAATGACTGAGGTACAAACTTGAGACTTTTATTTGGTAGACCAATCCCCAATAGCTATGCCATATAACAAACATTATAAAGATCTTAAAGACTGAGACATGAGAAATCAAATTGAGACATGAGTAAATGCTGACAGACAAGTCAGAGGATATTTAAATCATATAGAAGTGTCACAATATTTGTATGCTTATTCCATTACACTGGCAATTATGGATTATTAGTTAAAATCTGGATCAATTTTGAAATGAAGAAATAGTAATACGTGTAAATTAATTAATAAACACTTGTTCAGTAAGGAGGCTGAGGTGAGTGGATTGCCTGAGCCCGCGGGTTCGAGACCCACCTGGGCAGTGAGACCTCATCTCTACAATAAATCAAAAAATCAGCCGGGTGTGGTAGTGCATGCCTGTAATTCCGGCTACTTGGAAGGCTGAGGCGGAAAGATTGCTGGAGCCCAGCAGGTCGAGGCTGCGGTGGCCGGGAGCAGCCACTGCACTCCAGTCTGGGCGACAGAGTGAGACTCCAACTCAAAGTAAAATAAAATAAAATAAAATAATAAAATCATTTAAACATGAAGTCCCTGAGTTTGCAATGATATGATGCATTTAAATATCTTGCTATACACAGAGACATGCATTCAGATATTTCTAACATTGACAAGAATAATAGCCCCTTAAGGACAGGAAGGAACTATGACATAAAATATTTTATATTTTTAACAGTGTCTCATGTTTTGAATGTAAGTTACTATTCAAAAATTTAGTTGTTTATTAGCTACTTCAATTAGCTAGGCTTACAAAACTCCTCACATTAATAGGTCTTCTTAAATCAGTGATTCTTTGAAGTTTCTAACAGTAATCTACCTCTATGAAGGTAAAGGATTTTAACTGATAAGCATTTTAGATCTAGGTTGGCAAATGGGTTTTTCTCATCTGTCAAGTTCAATCAATTTATAGTGGCAGTCTAAGGTGATATATTGAGAACGACTGAGTCTCAAAGTGAATATGGTCATAATGTTCAGATGTCTACCACAGAGGCAGAGAGAGAGAGATTTGCTTCATGAATACAGTGAGGTTTTTTTTTAACTTTCCTTAGTCCATTTCATACACCATAGGACAGACTGAGATTCTTGTAATAAATGCAATTAATCAAACTCATTTTGTGAATACTCCCCATACCGTATTTCCATCTGTTGTTCCATTTCAGGTGGTTAAAACAACTAGACATATTAGAGTATATAGCCACTTGTTAGAAAAATTTCTCCATTATTTAGCGATGGTTTTGTATCTTTCAAAATACTGATTCTTACTACTTTGTGGACATAGGATTGTTATAATTTATAGCAGATTTGGTGGTTGCCCCTGCAACAATATTGCTACTAAGCAACTAATACTTTTTCGAGCAGCCAGATATTAGGAATGAGAATATCTTCAGTTCCACAAAAAGTCATGACTGTCCTAAATTAGTCAGGTCAGCTTTAATTCCTTTCCAGTGATTGGTTTATATAAATAGGCCCAATATAACCAGCAGAGTTATTTTCCTGGTCACAAAATATGGAACAAAATAGAGCATGAGACAATTCAGACAACTAAGATTGAGGTCAACTTTGCTGGGTCTTTCTAGAAATCATCATCATTGCGGTTCTGAGAAAGTCGCCAGAAAAGAGCTCTTCTCTTGTTTTGACAGAATTATGTGCAGATATGATTCTAGAAACCATTGACAGCATTTTTCTACTATGAAGAAATTCCATTGGTAAAAGGAATAACATAAGAAAGGGCAGATCTGAAAGGGTAACAGATAAGTGAATCTGAGTTGAGTGTCAGTCACTCCTGAAGCATATCTCTTCTAGACTTTTCAGTTTTATGCATCAATAGAATTGCATTGCTTATTCTTAAGATAGCATGTGGATCCCTGTTAATAAAAAATGAAAGCATTCTAACTGATATGTACTTTTTAATTTTTGAAAGAAACACCTATAAAGTGAATTACTCTCTTCTTTGCCTTGTAGAAAACAGTAACTATAAGGATCAACATTCTTTTTCTTATAGACTTGGGAATACTGGGGGGGATCCAAAGAAACAGAATTTATTTATTTAAAAATGTGGATTTACTTTTACATGTTTAAACTTTAGTTGTCTTCAAAGTATTCTCCATTTGATGCAATACACCTATCGAGATGTTTTTCCCACTGCTCAAAACAGTTTCTGAATTTGTCAATTTTGATGGCTTTGAGTGCTCGGGTCGCTTTTGTTTCACCTCTGCTACATTGGCAAAACATCTCCCTTTGAGGACTTTTTTCACCCAAAGAAACCAAAAAAAAAAAAAAAATGTTGCTCAGGGCGAGATCTGGCGAATAGGCAGGGTAGGGCATGAGAGTCATACTGTTTGGGGCCAAAATCTGCTGAACACTCAGTGTGGTGTGAGCTGGAGCCTTGTCCTAGTGGAAGAACAAGGTACCAATTGGCCACAACATGGGATGTTTCTTTTGCAAATTGTAACACAGCTTTCTCAGAACTTTCTGATAAATACTTTGGTTGACCGTTTGATCCAGAGAAACAAATTCTGAGTGTATTACAAAGGGTCCCACCCTCAAAATGATAATTCTAGATTTTTTTGCCCCCCATATAACTATGATTGTTCATAACTGTTTTATTTCAGAATACAGAAATGTTCCTCTCTGAACCTCCACTAAATGGCTTGAGGCCACTATAATCTCAAATGTAATGAAATCCTAAAGCTTAATTTTATAAGATGAAATGGGCATATAAATAAATAAATCCTAAGTGTGCTAAAATAAATGTTGTTTCTCTATCACAACATGTTTTAAAACACAAATTCATTTGCTATCTTACATTTAATTTTGCCCAGCTCCTAAAATTCTTTATACTATCACAAAATACTCATGCTTTGGGAACACACGTATGCTCTCCCAAAATACCAATGGCTGTGAATTCTTCAAGAGACACTACCTCATTCAAATGATGACTATACTACATGCTAAAAGAAATCTGCAATTTTGAATATTTTCTATATCACACCCAAAGCAGTAGAATATATAGTACAAAACTTTAGTAATGAAAACCAAGGTCAGATGTGGCAGCCGAGGACTGTAATCCAGTACTTCGGGAGGCTGAGGGTAGAGGACCGTTTGAGCCCAGGAGTTCGAGACCAGCCTAGGCAACCTAGGGAGACCTCTATCTCTACAAATAAAACTTAGCTGAGGGTAGTATTGCATGCCTGTAGCCTCAACTACTTGGGAGGCTGAAGTGGGAGGATCGCTTGAACCCAGGAGTTTGAGACTGCGGTAAGCTGTGATTGTGTCACTGCCCTCCAACTTGAGCAACAGAGTGAGACCCTGACTCTACATTCAGAGTTTCCTGGAAAAGAAGGCAGATAGGCATAGCAATATAGATATGGATATAGCTCTCTTCTCTTTTTCTCTCTCTCTCTACACACACACAGAGGGTGCCAAAAAATGTATACACATTTTAAGAAACGAAAAACTGTATTAAAATTACAACACTCAATATAAACTGATAACAAAATATGAATACATATGATGCTTGACTTTTGCAGTTATAAGAGGTGCTCAAAGTGATTACTATCAGTGTCCAGACACTTCTGATTATAGCAAACTAAAAGTACTACATAGATAATATCTCTTAAAATATGTATACAGTTTTTGGCACTCCTAGTGAGTATGTGTGCGTTTGTGTGTAAACATATATAAGAATGTATTTATATATTTGTCTATTTATATATGAAATTTAGGACTTTCCAAGGAACAATACTAAGAACAATTAACACTAAAAAACTGCCTTTAATTAGTTAATATCATGTGGGGTGTCTGTGTGTGTGTGTATGTGAGTGTGTGTGTGTGTGTGTGTGTGTGTGTGTGTGTGTGTGTACACATACATAAGAATGTGTTTATATATTTGTCTATTTATATATAAAATCTAGGACTTTCCAAGGAATAATACTAAGAATGATTAGCACTGAAAAACTTTCATTAATTAGTTAATATCATATGGGGTGTCTGTGTGAGCATGCAGCGGGATCTTTTATTATAGATACCCATGGATCAGTAGTATTGTCTCCAGAATATTTAAATATCAAGAGTAATATCTATTGTAATAGACTCCAAAAACACCTTCTCAGATTCTTTCAGTATGTTGTGTTATATTTGGTTTTTAAAATAAGTAGATATGGCCTGAAACTTTTAAATCTTCTTATTATACAGAAAGTTTGTTTCCACAGCATTTTTTAGGACATTTGACTTGCCGACAGAGAGTTAATCTATTATCCATTAACTATTCTTGTCTTAACCTCTGTACTTCTGCAGTATCTTGAGAATAGTATTATCCAAGAATGGTATAAAAAGACAGTCTCCTCTTCAAAGTGAAGGGGAAATGCATAATTAATAACAAAATTCACCTTCATCTTATTGACAGATCCCTAAAATACAAACTTATGTTTTGAACATACAAAATTCAATCAACACCAAAATGTTACTTTATGAAAGGGACCAGTAATTCCAGAATTAGATGAAAAAAGATCTTAAATAGTTTTATTGTGTCTTTAAAAGATTGTTACATTAATTATAGGTGATTATAGAACTTTCTATTCTAATTTGTATGACTAGTATATTTATATTCTGCAACAAATATATGTTAAATTTGTCTTTCTGTATATATTAAAGAAATAAAATGCATGCTCAGAGAATAAAAGCCTTTCTACTCTTTTTTATCTTAATATGCACTAATAACTCAATATATGGAAACATCTGACAACATATCTACATTGATTATTAACTTCTGTTTAAAAAAGTAGTTAAATTTGGACAATTACAATTTTTAATAATTCACTTTCGAGTAAGAAAATGAAAAGGAAAAAGAGAAATTGATCATATAAGGCAAACCTTCAGAAATTATAATATTTGTGCAGTATAATGAAAAACAATAAACCAAATCTCTCTAAGCAAACACACACATACACACACAGACACACACACACACACACAGTCAGCTCAATCTCCAGTTTCAGTAAATGAAGATATTGAGTTTAATTATGCACTTATGAAGAAAATATACACCTACAATAGTTCTTCTTCAAGACATAAGGGGTTTTAGTATACTATTATTTCCCTTGAGTTGGTCCAACCAACATTCTTCATTATAAAGTACAATCTCTGCATTGAAAATATATATGAAATATTTTGGGGTTTAGCTCATGTCATGGAAACACAAAGTGTGGATCTCTATGGAAACATTTTGCATCTAGTAACAATAATTTGATATAGCAGGAAAAAAATAGCAATTTTTTAAAAAAACAAAATCTTTAAATCCACAGCTTCAGAATAACTTCAAATGAACACATACACTTATTCAAGAATATGCATAAACTTGCTTTCCTAAATAGAATACTAGATTTTCATATTTCATCCAAATACCATATCAACATTAGAAATACCTGGAAGACACAACAGTTTTGCTCATTCAAATTACAAACGATATCAGATTTTCTAAGCATTTAAAGGACTGTACTAGAAATTCTATTAGCCTAATAAGTACAACATGGTTTTGAAACTCACAAAAGTAAATAAAAGATATCTGACCTCTTACTTTGGCAATATATTAAAATATATTTTTCAAAGGAATAGCCTAGAATGACACCTCAAGAGAAATCATTCTGTGTTTTAGTCTACCTCTTTATTCTACAGTTACAAAACGACTCTATTGTTTAAAGCGTGTGGTTACCATGCTCTAAGAATCTTAACAATATTGTAACAATCGGCACAAACATGTTTTAAAAATGACATTTTAAAGTAATTATATTATTATTTCACCAGTCATGTATCTAAAGTAGTATGATAGCAAATATGATTCTATTAATCAAAGTGATCAGAGTTAATAGATTCTAAAGGATAACTGACAGCCAAATGCAATTAATATTAACTAAAATAGCTAAAAATTAAGATTATTTAGTTTTTTAATTATTGATATCACCACTAACCTTTATTTGCACCACTGCAAAATTGAGTTACAAATTTATAACTATAAAGTAAGAACAGATATAACTATACTGCTAGAATAAAACTCTATAAGAATTACTAACCTTGATTTCTAGGTTTTATCCAAACATTGCCGTATTCTGAAATTTAATATCACTGTGATGCTTTATCCATGTGTATAATGAGAATTAATCCAATAGTATTCCTACTACTTTCGCTTTGTGATATTGTAATATCCAAATAATTTAAATAAAATATCCTTTTTACACATTGTATAAAAACAGAAATAAATACAAAACTATTTAAGAACAATATTTTGTGAACTCCTATTATTATTAATATTTCATATCCTATGCTACTGAAAAATAAGGAGTTTTTTCTAAAACAAGAATATACATATATATAAGATATAGATAGATAGATAGATAGATAGATAGATAGATAGATAGATAGATAGATAGATTTCTCTTTGGGAAAAGCAATGGAAGGACACATAAGTGAATATTTCTTGAGGAAACTCATAGGCAGAATTAGGTCATTTGCTAGTTTCCATGGTACTACATATATATGTCATTTTTGTTTCACTGGATGTACCATTCATATTCAGAGATTTTTTTTATATGCTATGGAGTATTTGAGGTGCCAGTTGAAAGGTATTATCAATTCAATAGTGTAATAGAAACTTCCTCTGGCATACCAAATATCCTATATTCATATTTGGGTTTGATGTCTTTTTAATTTAAATGTAGCTATAGTATTTTGTTTATTTAAATACAAGTTATCAGTCATCATTATTTGGGTACTATTATGGACACAATTTTAGCAAGAAAATGCTAATAGAATATAATAAATCCAAAAACAGATATACAATAGATATAAGACATTTCATCTGTTAAAATAGACAAAGAAATGGGTACCAAGCCATATGAGGCTCTTTCCCGAGAATAGTAAAGATCTAAGAATCAAGCATAAATGAAGAGGAACACAAAAAATTACAAATAATTGTTTCAAAAGTTCTAGTGAATTAGCAGTTGATTTGGATGAATATGCTTTTGAATATCTTCTTATAATATTCTTTTCTTTTCTTTCTCTTTTTTTTTTTTTTTTGAGTT
>NW_007253379.1:1161904-1241074 GCF_000164805.1 Carlito syrichta
TTCGAGTTGGAGTCTCACTCTGTCACTCAGACTGGAGTGCAGTGGCTACTCCCGGCCACTGCAGCCTCGACCTGCCGGGCTCCAGCGATCCTTCCACCTCAGCCTTCCAAGTAGCTGGAACTACAGGTGCGCACTACCACGCCCGGCTGATTTTTTGATTTATTGTAGTGATGAGGTCTCGCTGCCCAGGCGGGTCTCGAACCCGCGGGTTCAGGCAATCCACTCACCTCAGCCTCCCAAAGGTGCGGGATTACAGGCTGAGCCATGGAGCCCGGCTAATATTCTTTTCTTGAGGATTACATGAACCAGTCTATCCTGGGTCTTTTAGCATCTCCCTTCTCTTCCTTTCTTTGCACGAATGTTGCCAGAGTAACAGCACCCATATTATCAATGATGATAAAAATCTTCTACAATCTCTGCTGTCAAATACAGTAGCCACTAGCATACAGAGTCACTAAGCAAGTGAATTGTGGCTAATGCCACTGAGAAATTGAACTTCTAATTTACTTAATCTAAATTGTTTTTAAATTTAAATTCACATGTAACTAGTGGTGACTGTGCTTGACAGTGTATTTCCAGACCCTATTTCTTTCTGAGCACCAATCTCATATATCAAATAGCCTCTTTGATGTTATCTAACTTGATGCCTTACAGCACTCCAAAATTCCACAAGTTCCATATCATGCTCATTATCACTTTCTCCAAACCAGTCCTAATTTAGTTAATAATTATTCAATGATATCAACTTTGCCTAGGATAGAATCATTGAAATTATCCTTGACTCACCACTCTACTTCACAACCACATCATCTAACCTGTCATTCGATTTTAAAACTCTCTCTCGAAACTGTCTTCTGTTCTCTAAAATATATGTCATTATTTTTCACACACTTTCACCAATAACCTGATCTTTAAAGCACTGTCAAAAGAAACTTATTGACATTAAGACAAAGCTGAAATTCCACAAATGTCACCTCTCTGGTGAATTCTTCTTCAAATCTTCAAATCAGAGGCAAAAGCTCTATCTCTTTCTGTCCCATACTTTGGCCACATTACTATTATCTCTTTCAATATACTTTATTTAAACGATTACTTGCCTTATTTATTCCCTTGACTCTCTCCTGCATATTGTTTTTGTATTTCAAGTGTTTTGTTGCATGTTTGACTTATAGTAGACTACTAGAATACATAGATAACTAATCACAATTTATGAGCTAACTGTTAAAGATTTAGAAACATAACTAGAACACTCCTAAGTGTAAAAGGAGAACTAAACCTATTTCAGAACATGAATACATGGTGATTTGTATTCATTTATTAAAGGATTACACAGCTAGGATTTATACTGGCAATTAACTCATGTTTAGTCTTTGAAGGAATTAGTTTGGTTTCTATGATTTTTTAAAATGCTATTTTAAGGTAATTATAGAGGATAAGAAAAACATCTTCAACATTGATGCAGCATGTGTCACTCTCTGGTAATGATGCACTGTACCACCTGAGTGTCATTGAAGCCATGACAGATTACATCTTTTAGCATCAATATTGGGCCTCATTCATTACTTTCTTAGCTTCTATGCTTTATATCAAAAAGACAAATGCCAAGACAAATTTAAACTTTCTTAAAAAAAAAAAAAAGGAACTGTAAGACAACATTAGAAAACTACTTTCAAGGACTCACAGCTCACATCTCATCTATGACCATGATTCATTTATTTTAAAATATTGTCTAATGCACATTAGTTGGGAGATAGATACCCTGAATGTCCTGAATTCTGTACTATACAATCTATGCATGTAAGCGAACTGCACTTGTACATCATAAATTTATACAAATAAAAATGAAACAAAATATTTTTTAAATTTAGCAGAGACTCAATGATGTTATTAACCTCCTAATACATAGCAACTGTAATTTAATTTGACATAAAATCATGCTTGTAATCCATAGAAAAGATCTAGAATGAAAAATTTACTCATTTGGAAAAGATAATAGGTTGTATCATATGTGTATGTTCATATTAGATACATATTTAGTATATTTATTTCATTAAGTAATATAAAATATGTGATTATATTGTGGTGTTATATCAAAAACAAACCTTTATTGGAAGAAATAAGAAGCTGTATGTTCAATATGTCAATTACTTTTAGTTTCCTCAAAATGCTTTCCTTTTCTTTTTCGTTTTTGAAACAGAGTCTTGATTCATCACCCAGACTGGAGTGCAGTGGTCGTAATCATAGCTCATGCAGCCTTGAACTGGATTCAAGTAATCCTCCAGCCTCAGCCTCCTGAGGAGCAGAGACTACAGCACCACCATGCTCTTTTAATTTTTTAAATTTTTTGTGGAGAAAGAGTCTTTCTATGTTGCCCAGGTTGAAAAATGCTTTCATATTGGTATAATATTACTAATAATAAGGCTTGATAAATTTACCAAATGCTTCTCATATTTTATTTATTTTGTCATAATTTATAATTAATAATTTATACATAGCTGGGATTTTAAAATTCAAAGTCCAGTGTTATTTACATAATGTCACACAATCATGCAGAATAAAAGTATACTCAACATATGATATGTTGTGATAATACCACCATTATCCTTAATAAAACAAAGTATTCTAAAAACTTCAACTCTTCACAAATGAAATTTTATACTTCATTTGTATACACTTGGTGTATTCTCAGCTTTTGATAAGTTTAGTTATATGTTTTTATATCTGTTATATATATAACAGATATATGTGTGTGTGTGTGTGTGTGTGTGTGTGTATCCTTACAGTAAACACAAAATTCAGAAAATGCAAGTAAAGACCTACTTTAAAGATTTTAGCACTAGTATTTTTTATGTGTTAATAATAATAATTAAATACATACTATGCTTCCAGAGAAAATATATTCAGCTCTTTCAATCTCACAGAATCCTAGTGAGGATGAGCATTATAAGTATATACTCCTTTTTGATGTAGAAAATAAAATAGTTCTGCTAAGTAATATAACAATTTGTCAGTAAAGAGACAACTAAAATTTATATTTCATATTTACTAGTCATGTACTCTATTCAACCCCTCCATATGTAACAGGTGTTCTCATTTTGCTCTCGATTAAAAAATTAACATTAAAATGAAGTATTTATTAAACATTTCTTTCTATGGCTCCCCTGTGCTGCTGTTGGTGAAATAAGTCTGAATTCTTGATTCACAATTTCTTCCCTTGGCCCATGTCTGCAATACGAGTGTAGGTAGACATGATGATTGGGAAAACAGAATTGACATTGGTTAAGTATATGTGACCATCAAACGTCTTACAGAATTCTTGCTGTTGCACTTAAACAAGTTTTATTTTTTACAGACATAGACTTTCCAACATCCATTTAATGGTTAACTAAATATCTGTCTACACATTGAATATATTTGAAAACACATGTAAAATATATACCAATATCGGTGAACAAATTGATCTTCTCTCCAATGGTCTCTTATTTTCTATTTCACACTAATTTAAAACAATGGAGTATGTTCAGGCTATGTTCTGTGCTTCCTTATTCCCTTCCAGATCCATCCCTACTTCACAACATGTTCTTAGAAGTGTGGCCAAGACCTCAGGCATCGAAAATCAGTGTGTGTTTTTTCCTCTGAAATAAAAAACCTAACATTTCCTCTGGCTGGGGAGTTCACACCCTAGACACTGTCATCTCGTTGTATGTCTGATGTCAACATGGACTCAAACTATCCCTTCCACAAAAATCCTTGATTTCCTGATTCACGCGAGAGCAAAAAAATAAATGGAGATATTATTATTATTCCATTGCCTTAAAATTCTCTTTTAAGCTTTGCTTAAAAATGGTAAATAAATGCAAACTCTAAGTATCTAGAATATTTGAATGAATACGTGTATTCATTATATATCTATCTACACATTTAAGTATATATTCATCATATATATGTATTACTTCATAAATATTTATATATACATATTTTATATATATAATCTCCAAGTATTAACAATACAGCTAAGATTTTGAATAGTAAGGAAGTATTTGGGGGCCACTTCTATCTCACTATATCCGATAATCTGACATCCAATAATAATAAATAATGAAGGTATTAAAAACTAAGTCAAGGTACTGGGATAGGCATTGTCTTATAAAAATTTGCTAAACATAATAAATGGATAGTTTAGATTCAGATATTCTGAGCTTAGAAGAATTTTAAGGAAAAGGTAATTCAAACTTCTATTATTTCAATGGTTCAGAAAAAATAAATTCACACTGCTCTTAAGTGTTAGAGATCATCCTAGGCCTTAGTCTTTGTGATCTGAGCTCATCTATCACAACTCATTGAGCTCAGTTCACTATACCATATTTTGTCTTTTTAAAAGAGAAAAATAGCCTTATAAAATTTCACTAAGATGTAAGGACGATTTAATCATTCAAGTAAGCATATATAAACATAAATTATTTTAATAGTACAAAAATGCCACTATTTTCTATGAATTATATCCTCAAAAGGCAGATCATGATAGGTTAAATGAGAAAAGGCATATGATGTTATGCAATGTCAAGAACATTACATTTATTTGCTCCATACTGCAAAACTTGTCTTCACATAATAAACTTACAGCTACATACAGATGCGCCTCAATTTACAGAGCAGTTACATCCTAATAAACCCACTGTCAGTTAAAAACATCGTAAGTCAGGAATGCATCAGATACACCCAATTTACCAAACACCATAACCTACCTTCAATGTGCTCAGACACTGATATAAGCCTACGGTTGGGCAAAATCATCTAACATAAAGCTTATTTTATAATACAGTGTTGAATATCTCATGTAATTTGTTAACTACTACATTAAAAGTAAAAACATCTTCAAAATAAAAAAAAAAGAGAGAGTGAAAACAACTTAGTTGGATGGGTACTCCAAGTAAGATTTTTACTGAATGCATATCACTTCTGCACCATTAAAAAGTCAAAAAATCGTAAGTTGAACCATTGAAAGCGTACAGTAAAAACATTTCTCATTATAAGTGGTCTTTTTAAAAGGAGGTCTTTTCTTTAATTGCAACTAAAATGCACCACAAACAAACAAGTATTTTAAATAGTTAAACAAGCCTTTGAGTACAGAGAAATCTAAAGACCAATTTTGTATTGCTCTTCACATAAAGTGCAGAGGTATATCTGATATAATACATATCTCTTTTCATATTAAGAATTAAAATCTAGTTTTATTAAAGATTTATTTTAATACAAATCTTCAGTTTGGGTTTGTATGATCTTGAATATTTTTTTTTTGAATCATTACTCTTTAGTAAAATGATACGATGTACTAAAATCCTTTCCAGTACCTTCTGCAAATAAAATTATATAGATTTAATTCATTGGCTATGCTTCTTTTCTCCATCTATCAACAACAAGAACAAAACTTTCCTAAAGTGTTTATCAATGCATTCCTCTCTTACCTTTGTAATGGTTTCATGAAGTTTGAAGAAAGGATCCTTCTCTTCAATTTGTGTTGCATGTGTAGGAAAAAGGGCCTCAGAGAGAAAACCTGGATCCTGTGGCAAATCAAAAGGAAAGACTTAAAACTCCTCATTGATTTTCTTTTCAAAGTGCTTATTGGATTTTTTTAAGGTTCAAAAGAACTCTAAATTGCTTTAAGGTTTCTGTTGATTGTTGAATTTCATTACCCCCATCTAGTTATCCATAACAGAATATTTATAAAGTAAAATGAATTGCATAACTCTCTACATGGTATGTATTTAGAAAAGTGTTTTCTTACCAAAAGAGACAATTCTTGACATTTTTCCCATTTTTTTCCTCAAATGTAGACACCCTGACTATAAAACCCATATTTGAAACCCCTTCTCTATTGTATATATTATATGTCTGATGGATAGTACAAAGGAATTTTGATAAACATGATTACCTAGAAATGCTTAGGCAAAGAATTTATTACATTTTAAATACTGCCAAACTAACTTTGGCAGTGTTTGTGGTAGAAGTGCCATATGGCTTTGTATATTGCCAATAAACTGGTAACACATTATATCAGAACTATAGTGTTTAGATGGTTGAAATGAATCAAACATACTCTCATTCAGTTTGTACTTGCAAGTGTAGCCAAGTTTAGGATGTAAGAAGAAATAAGATGTTAAAAATGTTACTATCTAAAACAATGCTTGGAGGTATCAACATCATTGGCATCATATAAAATGTTTTACTGTTTATGATATAAAGATAGATGTTATTTGAAAACTTGAAGAAACTAGTTATTTGTATAGAAAACAAAAGACTTGGGAAAGGATATATGTGTGTGAATAGATAAATAGATACACAGATTGACTTGCAGACAGAGAGTCTCCATCAAAAATGAGTTAGGTTATTGCTGCACATAGGTATTCTTTATTTGGAAATATGTCATTGCAGATGTAACACCTTAAGATACAAGGAGGTCATACCGAAGGAGCATGGGTCCCTAATCTAATCTGACTAGTATCCACATAAAAAGGGGAGATAGACATGGATATATACAGGGAGAACACCATGTGAACATGAAGTCAGAGATTGGGATCTTGTGTGTACAAGCCAAGAGACACCAAAAATCATAAGAAAATTAGCAGAATCTAGGCAAGACCCCTGGAACAAATCCTTTGTTAAAGACCTTAAAAGGAATCAACCCTGACAATGCATGGAATGGTGAGACAACTAATTTTTGTTAAATTTGTAGTGTTTTGTTTCAATAACTCTAGCAAACTAATGCACTCTATCAAGGTGGTATTATCCCTTACTGCACTAGGCCTAACAAACTTGATTTTGCTTATCAACAGATATTTTTTGGAGGTATTTTGGGCAGCAACATAGACACAGGTTAAAATTTTGGTTTTGCTGCTAAATAATCTGAAGTATCTCATTCTCCAAAGCACCAGTTATTTATCTAAGAATCTTGACTAATAATATATTCTTCACAAAGATGTGATCTGTTCAATGTCTGGCACATAGGAAATGCTATACTAATGACATTGCTGCTATTTATATATATTATATATATATTTATATATATAATATATATATATATATATATATGGCATGATATGACAATAGTAATGATGGTGATGTATGCAATACTGGCTTGTCAGAGGTATTATACAGAAGATTTCTGATGATTATCGGGTGCTGACCCAGAAGAAGTATGACCCCATGAGAAAACTTAGGAAGTTTGCATTTAGATACGTTTATTTTTCCAAATAGAGATAACTTTGAATCTACTTTAGTGAAAGTATAACATGCATAATTTGTTGCATTCATTTTAATTTAATGATTAGTCTTTGATGTTCCTAGAATTTTGCCTAGCAAGTAGTTTTAAATAGAGTTCTGGAAGTGGTTGTATCTTATTAGTTCCCTTAGGAAAACAAAGCACCATAAATAGAGCAGAGGTAAAGTATGAGCAAATCTCAAACTGAATGATCCCATAAGAATGTAAGTGGAAAGTTGTAATTAACAAGAGAGTTATTGAACTTTCAATTACTCAGGGGCAGAACATATTAATTTAAATTATAAATTTGCTCCTTAAGTAATCCTTTCTCTTGCTCCTTCACCTATCTCTTGACATATCATTCTTTGTTTCTAGAGCCTCATTTATTTGATCATTAAACAAACACACTCACTTAACATATACTATGTGCCAGGTGCTGCACTAAATGCAGGACATGGCCTTAATTTCATGGAGTTTAATCTAATGAAATGTGGACACATAAAGATCAAACATCACTTTCGTTCAAAATATTGAGACAAAACATCACCCTTTTTCAAGTACATGTGACTATAACAATCATGTTTAAGAACAGGTATTCATACAGCCTAACATAAAAATAATGAAAAGGTCAGATAGAACGGTATATGCTTTATGAAAGTCTTCTACTGCTATTATATTGACTAAAAATGATGGCTGCTTAATAATGTCTTACATTTGTAGATGAAGAAAGGGAAATGAAGCAATACTAACCATTTCAAAGGTGCTTTTGTTTAGAAAAATTCATTGATAGACAAAAATGAAGCAATTCTTGAATGAGTCAAGATATGGAAAACTTAATATTGAGCATCTATCACTTGGAGATCATAAGAATATTATAGAAGAAGGGATATTGATAATAAAAGTTGATCCAGGATCTAGTGTAAAACACAATTTGTCTCCCACGTTTCCTAACTTACTTGTTTGTATAACACTTAACAGTATTTGCCACAGCTTTCTTCTCTCAACTTTCTTGCCTAAACTCCATGATTCGACTATCCTGGTTCTTTATTTGCATATGGTTCTCTTCTTGTAATGGGATTTTTTTTTCTTTTTTGAACTTTATGTTGCTTCTAAGTGAACTATTCTCAATCTTCTCATTTTCATAGACTCCCAAGTGGTTTGGGCTGCTTCAGCTATCTAATTCAGATTAATAGTTCCCAAACCATTATCTCTAGCTCAGATCCTTGTCTTCAGTTCATCATTTTTGTTTGTCTACAAGACATCAACTTCTCATGTTCAAAACCATGATCGTATGTTCCCTCACTGTTGCCTTCATTTCTTCTCCTGAATGATAGTATATCTACATTGTTTTCAAATGTGAAATTTTTGTCATTCTTAATTCCAATTTATTTTACTCTCTATACCCAAGAACTGCACAAGCCAATTTCCTTATATCAAGATGCTTAGACAATTCTCTATAAATTCTTATCTGTGATTATAGTCTAGTTGCTTATTACTTTCACCCAAACTATGGTCTCCATTGTCAAGAGGCCAAGGTCCAAAACCATTAGTATCCATTTTACAACTAAATCTCAACTTATCTTTCTTCCTTCGTCTTCAGACAATTCTCTCTTTCCCATAAACTAATTTGCACCACTTCCCTATAATCTCTGTTTATGCCATGCCAGGGTATCCACCAGATTGTAACACCATCCTAATTTCTAAAACCTCAATATTTTATTTTATACTATTTCTTCTTCTGCTTTAAATGTTCTATCCCCATCCGTTTACCAGGATTTTTAACATAAAAGTTTTCCTTGATTATCATCAGAGTAACTGCTCTCTTGTCAGTGTTTCCTTATCACTTTATATTTACTTTTACTCATTACTTAGTACATTATGTTTTTGTTATATTTATGTTTTTCTCACTATATTGTGAACCTTTTAAGAATCTAGAATAATTTTCTTATTAAACTTGTCAGACAATCTTGAGTAAGTCATTTGATCTTTCACTCTTAGTAACATCATCTATAAAGTTGCAATGCAAATATCCTGTCCTTCTCACAACAGAGAGTTCATGTCAGGAACAAGCAAACAAACAAAAAAATACTAAAGTGTTCTGTAAGCAGGAAAGGGCTACTCTATTAATAAATGGTTAGACTTTCATCACACTTGTCAGAAATTAATCTATATGTAACCAAAAAATTACAATTATGAAATTTAAATTACTGAAAATATGACTTTGTATTTTGAACTCTATGTAAAATTTCACTTTTAGAATGTATGAATATTAAAACAAAGTTTGAGAACCATTAATATAGGTTGCAGAAATTTTTTGGAGGGTTTTGAGTGAAGTAAGTGATATTTCAGGTGTGCATTGAGGTTAACACCTACTGACACATATGTGGAAGATGACTGTAAGAGATACAACAGGAAATAGAAGTGTAGACAGAAGGATATTGCAGCAATACAGTGAGAAAGAACAAGAGGCTAAAGCAGAGCAGTGGTATTAGAAACAGAGAGAAAGAGACAAATTTGATAAACCTGTAAGAGATAAATTTAGTAGTACTCAGTAATTAATAGGAGGTAAAATCTTAAAAAAGGAGTCAAGATTGCAAGTATTTCTCGATTTTTATAGAATTAATACATTACAATGTCACTAGGTTAGAAATTATAGAAACACATGAGAGTTTAGAGTAGAAAAACTTAAATATTTGAGGGGCTTTTTTTTTGTGAAACAATTAAGTCATCTAAAAGGTGACTACATTGGTCTGAAGTTCAAGACTACACACATTCTGGACTGAAGAGATAGCAATAACTTGGAAAATGTATACATGGCAGTTAAAATGTAATGTAGACCATATGTAGACTTAGCAGTATATTGAATGTAGGATAGATCTCAGTATATTGAATGTAGGATAGATATACAGAGATCTATATGACAAGATCCCTGAAAGGCACTGATACTTAAAAGGTGGGAAGGTAAAAACAAAACTCATGAGTATATCATAAATTAAATCATAAGAGAAGTGTATACAGAATCATGTAGGTGTGGCTTTAAAGGAGCCAAAAAAAACAGAGACTCTCTAGGACTGAATAATTAAAACAGCAAAGGAAGAGAAGAAATAAAATAATATGAAGATGAAAATTATCCATTGGAGGTAGCATTTCAGAAGTCCCTGGTGTCTTTTGTCAGAAAGGTTTCTGTGGAGCTGTGAGAGGAAACAACGCAATCAGTTAAAGGGTAAACGTGAAGAGAAGTGAGACATGAACCAGAACTACATTGCTTTTCCTAAAAATTAAAATGAAATTGAGAAGTTAGAAATATAGATTTGATAAAGAGAGTTAAAGAAGAAAAATATTCATCGTGATTAAGATAGGAAATGACACGGATATATATTTAAGAGAAAGTACCCAGAGGAGAAGAAAGCTTTTTTAAAATACAGAATGCTTGGGGGGAAATTAATGTGTTATAGTCATTATAAAAAGGAATTCAAAGTTAAATAAAGTTACCCATAAAGCCAGAATTATAAGTAGATGAGCAAATGGAGACAAAGATGTTGAAATGAGGGAGGGATGCAAATATGGTGGAAGACAGAGTTAGTACATACACAGAGATAAAGAAAAGATTCAAAGATCATGTTGAATTAAGTTCTAGACTAAACTGAGTTGAGTAAACTTCAACTCATCACCATGCCAAAATATACCCTTTTGCATGTTTTTTAGAAATGATCATTTGAAATATTTTATCCATGAAGGCTTAGTGCAAATTAAGACAGACGAAAACATTCTGAGCAAACCTTCTCCTTAGCTGGCACTTAATGAGGATGGCCTGGAACGAACAGACTTATAGTGTTTTTCATATATCGGCACTAGACTAAGAATTCTACATGCACTACCTAATGTAATCAACAGACATATCTATGAGGTAGAAACTTTTATTACTCTCTCTCTAGAAATTAATCCCAGGCACTAGCTCAAGATAAATTGTAGCGCCAAAATTCAAATCCAGGTTTATCTAGCTCACAGCCCTCTCTAATATTCCAGTACCATGCAACCTCCTCACTGCCAAAGTTATTTATAGGCCAAGATACTGGATGTTTAAGTTAACAAAGATAATTTCTTCCAAGCCTAATCTATTTTTTATATGCAGCAAAAACACTATGCACAGATTAAATGATATAATCAGATTCCCTGCTTAGATTAAATAAAATTGAATCTAAAAAGTCCCACGTGCACTACCCTCACTGCAATATGCTCTTTTCCGCAATCAGAAAATGTACACATCAAGATTTACATTTGATATATAAAATTAAAACACTTGCAAGCTTTGAATGACACTGACATTTATAATATCTGAGGTGATTACAGCCATAATTTTTGAAACATAACATTCTCATCACCATTCAAAGTAAAAAGGGCCTGAGATAATGTGGAATTTAAATAGAAGTGTGACTATCCAAGGGTCAACTGTGGAACAATATTAGCACACTATTTTCTGAATAGACTCATTTTGTATATTACAATTATTTTTTCAGGTTCTAGGAAAGCTTATTGAAAATACTCAAAGCGAAGCATAGTCCTATTTCTATTGGTTTAGTATTCTACTTTTAAACATGGAAAAAACATTAGAAGTCTTAATTCAACCCAAACATGCAAATGGAACATGAAAAATCCAGTGATTAAATGATTCTACAAAGTCACAAAAGAGTTATTAGAAGCTCAGTCCTAGAAACCAGCCCTGTATGCTTGTGTGTGCGCACATGTGTGTGCTTCTTAAACATTTTTGCTATTTCTTATAAGCTACTTTTGAGATGGGGTTATCACTGTAATGCAAATCTTAAACATGTGAATGATTTCAATTAATATAGATATATTTTCAGTCTTAAAGTTCTTATATGCTAAGACTATATTTCCGTAGGATCCAGTATTCACATTTTAGACTTTCTTCAAGAGAATCCTCCCTATATATTTTGTCTTAATCATTGAATGTGTGCTTATCTTACCCACTACACTCATCATGTATCATTAAATAGTCTATGTTTATGTCATTTTTTTTAGACACTGTCTAGACAGATCAGGAGGCTGGGAAGCTAAGAGACAACTTAATAAAAACAATAAAAGATGCTCTCAGCAGAGTATTTCACAAACTGGGACATTTTATAATAAATGTCTAGTTAATATTTTGATGGCAAATAATTAAGATTAAGTGAATAGATGTAAACTATTACACTTTCTTAATAAACATTAATTACTCCTTGTGGTAAAACGAGTGACTAGTGTTTGTTAATGTTTCTGTACTGCCATTTACAAAAATAGAAGAATACATTTGGCAATGCCTGGCAGATGAAGAGGAACTCTGGATAGGTTGGTTGTATTAATAAGGTGACTTAAGAAAATGACTAAGGTCATGTTCAAAGTCCTATTTATCAGTCTCACAACTTCTAAGATCTCATTCCATTAACTCTGAGTTATTATGAACTCTACAAATGAGTTATAGAGAGATAAAAGTCTCTTTTTACATCCTCTCCCTTAAACTTTCTTGAGCACATTTTTTGTTTTTTGTTTGTTTCCAACAAAAGAAGAGGGAGAGGCAAAAACTGGTTAGCACCCAACACTGTGCAAGTGACCAATGCAGTGTGGTTTCACATTAGGAATAAAAGAAAAATATTCATATTCATTTTTTTTCTATTTACTTCAGAAGAGAATTCCCTGAAGCTGTGACATCCTTTAGTGTAAGCCTCCAAAAATAAGATAAAATAATATAAGATCACATCAGCTTATAAAACAGAAATATGTCTGAGAAATCAGCGCCTATTTCTGAAACCAGCCATCGACTGCCTGCACGAGCTCTTCTGTCCATATTTATGAAGGGGGACCCCAAAAGTAGAATTATTGTTTGGAAAATGAATTCCTTATAGTACAGACTTCCTCTGCTATGTAAACATTCTAGGAACCCATCAGTTTCAGTGTATTAAAGAGTATTGTTGTGACAGGTTGCACTTAGCTTCAGTGAATTTTTTTTTTTTTTTTTTTTTTGAGACTCTTTCGTATTTGCCCATTGCATGATGGGTGATTTACAGGGCACCTGTTCACACTGCACTGTTTAGCAGTTTTTTTGTTTTTTTTTTTAATCAAAAGGAGGCATGACCCCCATGTCCCACCCTGCCTATTCACCTGATCTCTCTTCAAGTCATTTTTGTTTGTTTCCCACATGAAAAAAGTCCTCAAAGGGAAATGTTTTGTCAATGTGGAAGAGGTGAAACAAAAATAACAGAAGCACTAAAAGGTATCAAAATTGACACATTCAAAAACTGCTTTGAGCAGGGGAAAAAGCCTCTCATAGGTGAATTGTATCAAACAGAGAGTACTTTGAAGGTGACTGAAGTTTAAACATTTAACAATAAATACACAATTTTAATAAATAAATTTTGTTTCTGAAGGGTCTTCCCCTTGTATAACACAAATACCTTGAATTCCTCTATTCATTCCCAAGGCTTTAGGGGAGACGTTTTCCTTTATTCTTTTTGATTCTGGAGGCTTAAGTGACAAATGACAGAATCTGGACTAGAATTCAGATCTTCATCATCAATTTACTGCAATTTATTCTCCATAGTCTTATATCTCAAATGCTCAGACAAAGCCAGATTGACAGTCAGTCCCAGGTAATACAGAGAACACCTTAAAAATTGCAAGACAAAAATAAGAAGTGTCTGTGAAACTAAACTGGATACGACAGAGTTTAAGATTTAAAAATCCATGATAAAGTTGTATGCATAAAGCACTAAGTGACTGTTAAGTTGTTTTATAGCACTTGTTGAATGAACAGGGCCACAGACAAGTTCTTTGACTTCTCTGCTTGGTTTTTCTCTACTTTCTAAAGCTATCTGAATGAAAATCATATATAAACAGTTTTCATTCATGAAATCAATGAAGTTTTCTTGGGAAAGACTCACAGGGAGTTGAAGAATATGTGTAGTTCATTACTCAGCTCATGGGACATCGCTGAATTTCTACCCTATCTATCTGCTCATCCTTAAGAAGCAGAGAGGCCTGCAGACAAAAGTTCCCCTTTTGACCACATCAGCCAAAACTGATAGGATTCAAGATGGCAGCTCACTTGACCTGGGAAGAACCTCTGACCTCATTATAATATTCTTTTCATATTGTAATATTCTTTTCATTGTTGTATCATTTGGACGGTTACTAGTACTAGGTAGCAGGAGGAGCTAGTATTACCATGAAAGTAATTTTCTGTCAAGTCAAGTCATGCCAAAAATACAGAACCAAAAATGAGGTATAATCCAAATTCCCAGAATCTCCACTCATTCCCAGAAAAGACATGAATATTCCTCCCCTCCACTTTGAATATTCAATCCCTTTATTAAAGAAATCCTATATTTTAACCTCTTCACCTGCTACGTGGTGAGAAGTTGATTTGAGAATCAAGTTCTCCTTCTCCATTGCAGAGCCATAGAATTAAAACCTGCAATGCCTGACCCCTCACTTCTGGTTTTGTATATTGGCTTCAGGACACCGAACAGAAAATTACCCCATTTAAGGGGCAAAGTAGACTTTGTTGGTACAAATTATTACATTGTATTAATTCATCAAATAATTGATACATGTCAGAAAATTTCAAAGATTTATAAAATGAATATATTTATGCATAATATTCTTGTCCTCTAATTCTCCTGAAACTTCAAATGAAAAGTAATCCTTAAAGCTTTGGTATGCTGGAGCAGCACCAGGAGACTAAGACAAAGAAGCTGCTATCTAGAGAAGTATAGGTTCTATCAGAGTGATTTTTTTTTTGTAGCTATTATTTACACAGTGCCTGTGTACTGTACCATTGGGCAGTGAATGCTCAGGTATAGTCTTTCCTTGGTATTGTTGGGGAATTTGTTCCTCTATGATGCCAAAATCAACAGATGTTCAAGTCTTTTATATAAAATAATGCAAAATTTGCATATAAAATATGCACATTCTCTTGTTTGCTTTAAATCATCTCCTGATTAGTTATGATACTTAATGTAATATAAATGCTATATAAGTAGTTAATACACTGTGTTTTTAAAATTTATAGCATTCTACACTCCAGAAGGGGAAAAGAATGGGATGTAGGGAACCAATATGGTTACTACTGTAAGTAATAATGTGCTTCTGATCTCTGCTCCAGAAACCTCATGTTTATATTCAAGATGATTTTTAAAACATATTAGTACTAAGTGCTTTAAAAACAGTAGCAATAGTAGTAATGCCCTTGTTATTTAACATAAGTAAATATATTAGATGCATAAGTACTAAATAAATTGAATAAATAACTCTAAAATATAAATACTATATAAAATATTGTATATCATATATACTATAAAATATATATTAAATGTTTATATAATTTGAATATGTTGAATATGTAATATCTGGTTGCAATAAAATACAGACATATTTATAATATATAAATGTTATTTATGTAATTATATATCACACTTATCTATAATAAATAACCCTTCTATTAAAATGAGTATAAATAACAAATGCATATTAAGATATATTATTGAATATTTAGCAATATTTATTGAATACTTAGTATATGGGAAATTGCTTAAAGTTTCTGTGTCTCAGTTTTCTCATCTATAAAATGAGTATAATATTTTTCTCCTTATAAAATCATCACATGTACTTAAGGAGCTAGTATATGTAAAATTCTTAAATAATGCCTAGAACAACCCACTTATATAATAATTTTATCAGAAGTTATTATTTTTCTCAATTTGTACATGAAGAAAACAATCTTAGAAGGGTGAAAAAAATTGCCTAAAGAAATAGATTTATTCATTTGTAGGATTTTATTCCAAGCATAGGACTCACTCACTCATTTAATCTAGTGGCCATTAAATACCAGCTCATAGAGTGATGCTATACAGTATACAACAAAATGAAAAAAATAGTAATAATGAAGAAACTTTTTTTTTATAAAACAGTATCTTCAAAGAGTTGTATTTTCTCCTGAGGTTGCATTTTCAACTATCTTTTGATACTAAAATATTTTTTCTCTTATGAAAAAAGTTGAAAACAGATTGCAGTTTTTTATTTGTTTTGTCCTAATGTCCTTACTGGGTGAATTTAAAGTTGGCATACTAGTCAGCCTCAGCATTTTTATCTTATAATTCATTTCATTTGTCCTAGAAAAAATATTAAAATATGAGAAGTACTTACTAAATCCTTTTGGCCTTTTCATCGTGCCAGTTTTAGAGATAAAAAAATTGATTTTCAGTAAACTTATCCCATTTTTCCATGGTTGTGTATCTTGTGTCAGAACTGAAATTTCAACCTTGGTCAGTTGAGTCTTATATATGCACTCACACTTACAACATTGTATCCAACCATGCAATTGTACATTGATAATATATAGCCTTAGATGGTTACTAGGCAGTTTCATGACTTCAAAACAATAAAAATAAACAAAACACTTACCCGAAACACTTTTCTTCAGAAGTAATAGCTACAACAGCAAAATGTCAAGATCATACAGATTTTCTGATTGGCAGGAAGCTTAACAGAATTTTCAATATATATGCTAAATACTACTTAGCAGAAGGCCGTAGCTTCCCAACATTTAAATATAATCTGATCGTGAAAGATATAATTTAAGCCAGAGTTTCTATGCATTTTTAAGCCAGGTATCATTTAAAAATACATATTAAACAGCTTTAATGTTTGAGATTCAGGTACGCCTATAGATAGAGTACTAGAAGGAATGTGGAGGTATTGTATACCCCTTGAGAATCACTGACATGCAAAAGGCATATATTTATATACAGATATCCCTCAAACTAAAGACAATGTCTATAGATAGATGTATCCCAATGTTCAGGAGATTATGTCAACTCTTGTGTTTTGTAATACGCATTGAAAAAATATTTTATATACTATGAATCACATTCAATGCTAATAAAAACACATTGTAAGTATTAGTTCAATGAATTCTCATAAAATTTCTATGAAGTAAATATTATTATCTCCATTTTACAGATGAAGAAACTGAGGCACAATGAGCTTAAATATTTTGCCCAAACAGTAAATCTGGGAAATGAACTGAAGCAGTATCTGTGCTCTTAAACATTACAAAATACATTGCTACAATATTCAACATATAAATTACAGTACAGTACTTATTTATACATTTTTGATGATCATTGCAGTTGAGAAAAAATAAAATCCATGTTTCCCTCACAAGAATTTCATATAATAAAAAATATACAACTTGATTTGCTCATTTTTAAATCTGTACACTATTTTATCATATTTCAATTTTTAATACAGAATATATGAAATTAGAACTCCCTCAAACAATCTGAATCCTTACACTGGCTACCGAGTTAGGCCATAGAGATGGTTCTCTATTTTCACATGAAGTTTAAATGATTGTTAAGTAAAGGAGCTAGTACCACACCTCAAGTCATTGAATGGTTAGCTGAGAGCTCTTTTTGCTTTAACTTGCCTCCTTTCTTTTGGGAGATAGATATTCTTCTGCATATCAGCCATACCACTAGATGGTTTTAAAATTATTTAGCAACCAACCAGCCAATGTCCTGAAGGAGGGCCCAAAGGATCCACTATGAATGAGGGAAGGACATGCAGAAGGCTCAGAGCTACAGCTATTCACCAACTCTAACATATTTCATTATAACTGATTCAGTTCTACTGGTAGATCCTGGCTACACATGGGGTAGAGGTGCCCCACACAATGGCATAGTAACACAATTAATATTTTATATATCACTGAGAATGCAGGACTTACACATATAAGTGCAAGGTAGGAAAGAAAAAATGATATTCTTATATCTTGTGGTGGGGCAGGGAGTTTTCTCAGTAATAAGGAATTCAAACTTTAAAGTGGTCTTTAGTGAAACCAGGTCTCTTTGGTAAGGCCCCAAGTCGATTTAACAACAGTGTTTCTTTGAGGTCAGAGCCTGTTAGTCTCTTGAAAAGCTTTCTTGAACAGTCAGTCAGTGCTTTTTTTCTCAGGGCTGTATTTAATCAACTGTGAAAGAAATGGAAGATTTAAAGGTCTTAAAGTTAAGAGCAAAAGAATTCAAATATCAGGTTAAGAAGAAAACAAATACATTAGTCAAATCTTGGGAGAAATATTGTAGCCCTTCAAAAACTTTTTGCTAGGAGATTACCTTTGCAGTCATGACCTTATGTATTATAATCTGGGTGAAAACACCCAGGGAAATTAAACCTGGAACATTAGTCTATCTACAATTCTACCATTCATTGTATTACTGTCTTGGGGTTAGTTTTTAAAGATTTTTTTTTTTTTTTTTTTGTCAAATACTAAGCCCAATATAGGTAAAATTGTGGAGAAGTAAGAGAAAAGCAATTCTGGACATGAATTCTGGAATTCTGGAAAGGGTTTTTAAATCCCTCCCAACCATTCTCCCCTGTTCTCTTCTTCTAGCCCAACCCACGGTTATTTCGTTTAACAACGTACAAATGATTTCATATTAATTTAGTCAGATATCCCTGGGCAAATGATACGTGTATATCTATTGCTGCTACTACTTACTAAAAGCTGGATAAAAACCTTTATTTCCCTATGGATCTCAGGGAGTATAGACAGATTTAATTTCAAGAACTAAGAATGACTTCTGGAATATATTTAATTCGGGACAATGTTTTCCTTTAGCTAAATGCATTCATTATAATCCTTCTTTCCATTTTTTCATGTGGAAATCAATAAAGGCACCAAATTCATTGTGCAATTCACTAAAGCAAAAACTTCATTTAATTGAATAAATGGATGTTAAAGAAAGCCACTATTTTAGCCCTTGTGGATAAAACATGTATGACTATGTTTTGTCTCTCAACAAATGTCTCTAAAGACTACACTAAGCTCCACTTCAAAGAATTATCTAACCTCTGACATAGAATACATTATTTCCTCTCTGAACTAAAATATAAAGAAAGAAAATATGCTTTTAGTTGATTTCTGATAGCATCTTTCCTTAATTTTCAATTGAGAATAATCAGTTATCTCGATTTTCCCTAGTTCTAATTTAATGACAGTGAAATTAAAAAGACATTGATGTTCTACTTTTCAAACAATGGGTCACTTCTGATTAAACTTCAATTGAACATTAAACTTTCAGACTTAAAACAAATTGCCTTCTTTTTCTTTTTAATTTGGACTCAATTTCTTGCTGCCCTCAGGTCTCTCAGTGGTAATTAATTGATTTATGAATCAATTGAAGGGGGTTTTCAAATTGAAAGAAAAGAAAAAGAAAAACTTCCTTTTAAAAAAAATTTATGACCACCGTTTTACAAATGGTTCAATTCTTTCTTGTTATCTATTTATAATTTAGTAAAATTTACAGTGATAAGGTATTTTAGACAAATTGAGTTTTCAAATTTAATTTCATTTGCGATTGTTTATTATTTGCCTTTGGAAAAAAGTCTTAATTGAAGTGCCATGCCACACTATATAATTATTAGGTATCTCATTTTGATTTGACAGCATAACCAAATCTAAGAGACAGTAATTTTCACCAACCTTTCAATAGAGGCTACATAGTACCTTAGGTTAAATAGAAAACTTGGACCTGGGTTTGAATTCTGGTCCTGCTACTCACTATTGGTGATTTTAATTAGGCAATTTAGCCTCCTGCCAGTCAGTTTTTTATGTGTAATATTGGGATGTTGACATGCCCTCAGAATATTGTTGTATGTTATTGTTATATTTGTATATATAAATAACATGTATTTTCATAATACTATATTAATAAAAGTTTACAGTGCTATTTAATATTATTGAATTAGATAATACAATAAACAAAACACTTAGAACGGTGGTTGGCAGATAACAATTACTCAATAAGTGCTAATATGTTACTATTATTATATCAGCAGACCTTATTCAACTTTGTAACTCCCATGCTTAGTGTTACCTCACATACATTGGTTAATATGTGTTTGTTTGGTTTAGTCCCTGAAACCCTGTTTAGTAAGAATAAAGCCACAGCTCTGGTTTCATGAGCAAAACATTCCTAATTGTCAACTCCAAAGGAAAAAAAAATATATGTGTTTGTTTGAATAGAATATATTTGATGTTTATTAGATTCATACATGATTAAAAATGTTATACCAAGGAGAAAAATATGGCCTTTTTTAATTACTGAAAAATGTCCAGAATGTTTTTAGGACTTTTATAGCATTCATTATTTGAGGATCAAAAATTCAAAATAGTAAATATTAATAATTAGTTTTCATACCAGTAAGCAGAAAGACAAGGGCTTAAGATCCTGTGACTAAAGTATCATAACTACCTGTGTGGTCATGGGGAAAATTTCTTAAATATTCTCATTCTTTCTCCCCTTATCTGTAACAATTCAACAAATATTTATTAAGGTATGGGTCACTATTTGTTCATGCTCAAAGAAAAATAAAATATAGTCATCGACATTGTGAAGTAGACTAACAAGAGAAGAGAGACATGAATATATAAGTACACAAAAATGTGTATATGTGAGTGTGTTTGTGTGAGGCAAAGGAGGAGAAGTACAATTTACTTAAGCTGAAAGATGATGAACACCTGAGTCCAAGCTGAAAGGAATTTGGGGTTAATTGGCTAAAATGTTTGAGTTGGGCAGTGGCAAGATCATGAGGAAATGGAAGGCCTTTGAGGATCTTAATGCAACATCAAGAGATTTGTACTTTATTTTGAAGATAATTGGGAAATATTACTAAGGTTTTAAACAGGGAGTGAGGAAGATGATTCGATTATTTCAATTTCTCAGTTTTAACATTGAATGATTTTAGGCACTACACACCTGTATAGTAATTGAAACTTTTTTTCAAAATAGGTTTGTTTATATAAACTCACTCAAAAAATAACAAAAATTCATAGTCATATATACGGGGGTGCCAAAAAAATATATACACATTCTAAGAGATGTTCCATATAATCAGAAGTGTCTGGACATTGACGGTAACCACTTTGAGCACTTCTTGTAATTGCAGGAGTAAAAAATTTCTTGTATTTATCTTATTGATATTACAATTTTAATACAGTTTTTCCTTTATGTTTTGGCACTCTCTGTATTTATCACTTTTATAAATTATGGCAGGGCCACACTATGGTTATAAAATGAAAAATAAGAATTTTTTTTTACAGTTTTTAACTTTGGAAAAGATACTTGTTAAACAAAGCAGTTACACCTGTAAAAGAAGCCATATTTGATTTAAAAGTTGTCAAAAAAGTTTTTATCTTTACAACTCAGTGATGTAAACTATCACCAATAAAATATGGAGACAAAGTCTATTTACAGCAAAAGTCATCATAGATCCTTTCTTGCAAAACAAAGCTCTTTTCCTATGTTAGTCTGACTGCAGTGAACAGAATTTTGTTTATGCTCATAAATTATATTTGGAAATGTTATAACTGCATCAGACCAATCTGGTTCAACATTTTTTATTTGTCTGTTTGTTTTTTAGAGACCACATCTGTCTCTCACTTTGTCACCCAGACAAGAGTGCAGTGATGTTGAAATATCTATCTGTAATAGCTCTGCTAAAATCTAACAGAGGTAACTCCATTTTTTAACAGATCCTCCATTTTAGTTGTCAGCCTACTCAGAGATAACCAACCCACATGTGACTGTTGTAACCTTCCTGTAATCACAAGCCCACATCTTTGCTCCCCCTCGGCGTTTGGAAACTCCTTAACCACAAGTTCCATATCTAACTGTACCCTTGTTCAAACGAAACCAGATATTCTACCAAGAAATGTAATCATAACTGTAAAGCTTTTATAGTTTTTGCCTTTATAAAGACCTTGTTCACTCCATTCAGTGTCAAGAGTTCCTTCTGGCACTAGCCTGCTCTTGAATGCCAGCAAATAAAGGACTCAAAATTCTGAATATCAGTGTGTTAGCGACTCTCACTTGTGGTTTGGCTGTAACATTTGAAGGCTCCAGCAAGATTTGCCAAGCTTGGGAAGTGGCCTCACTCTGGTTCTCCCTGGCTTGGTGGAGAAGTTATAAGGGAGGCACCCTCTGAGATGTTCCAGGGCCCTATAACCTCTCATCCAGGCCAGAGGGAGTTGGAATGACCACTGACTTCCTATTGCCTCAAAAGTACCTGAGTCTGTCTGCATTCTCCTAGGAGGTAAGAATCTGTTCTGTTTGTGGCCACCCTGTCAAGGGGTTTATTGCCTGACGAGGCTGCCCCTCTTGGACTCTATTCATTAGGTCAAGGTGTTGGCCAAATAGAGTCTCGGTATCATCAGACTTTCTTCTAAGCTGACTCTATTTGTGCCACCATGGGAGTGAAATCTACTCTCCCCTCCAGTCCCCTAGACTGTATGATTAAAAACTTCACTGTTGGATTTGGTGAGGACTATGATGTCCACCTCTCAAAGGGTAGACTCCGGACCCTCTATGAAATTGATTGGCCATCATTTAATGCCAGCTGGCACTCCACTGGGTCTCTGGACGTTCACATCACTCAGTCTGTTTGGAGGGTCATTACAGGGACTCCTGGTCATCCTGACCAGTTTCTCTATATCAACCAATGGTCAGCTTTGGTTCAAAATCCTCTCCTATGGTTGAAAGAATGTTCTCTTAAAACTCAGGACCCATCTTGTATACTAGTCTCCAAGTCTCTGTCTACTCCCATCCTGTTCCTCTGCTTCCCAGTCCTCTCCTGCTCAGCACTCTTCTGAGCCTACTCCTAAGCTCTATCCTGTCTTGCTTCCCCCCATGGAAGATCCTCTAAATGACCCCATGATCACTACCTCAGGCACCCACCTTCTGCCACCCTATAATCCGAAGCCTTTCTTGCCTACTGGATCTTCCTCTATGTCCCCCTTATCCTTTCCATCTCTGGCTTTTCATCTCCAATCCCAGACCAATCCAACTCCTATCCTCCCTCTTCAGGAAGTTCCCCCTCATAGGGAACATATCATTCTGAGCGACCTTTCTTGATATACGTTCCTTTTTCTAATTCTGATTTGTATAATTGGAAAGCTCAAAATCTGTCATTTTCTGGGAAACCCCAGGTTCTAACATCTCTGATTGTGTGCATCATGCAGACTTACCACCCCACCTGGGATAATTGTTAGCAGCTCCTCCTAACACTATTCACCTCTGAGGAGTTTGAACACATTAAGACAGAGGTTAAGAAATCTGTTCTAGCTTCCACTACTGGTACAGAGGAGGAAAATCGGAAATCTTGAATGAGGTTTTCCCTTTTTCCCTTTCAGACTGGGACCCCAACACTTTGGCAGGGTCCAGGGCCCTAGATACTTATCAACAGACTCTGTTAGCTGGGTTGAGAGGGGCAGCCTGCAAATCTATCAATCTCTCTAAAACTACTGAGATTCTCCAGGGTCTCAAGGAATCTCCAGGGGCATTTCTTGAACCCCTTTAGAAGACTTTTTGTGCCTCTACCTCATTTGATCCCTCAGTCCCTGAAAATGTTTGAGCTATCAATTTGGCATTGTGGCTCAGGCAGTTTTGGACATCTGGAAAAAGTTACAAAAGCTAGAGGGATTTGCAGGAATGAATATTTCCCAGCTACTTGAGGTGGCTCAAAAAGTTTTCAACAATCGGGATGCTGAAAAACAGAAACAGGCAGCGCAAGCGGCGGACAAGATTGCAAAACACCAGGACAAAATACTGGTAGCCACTCTACAGGTCACCAGGCCAGACTCCGGGCTACCATGCCAATGAAGAGGAGGACCTGAAAACAGCCCAAAAGGTATGGAGCTTTCCTCTTTGGCTAAAAATCAATGTTGATACTGTAAAGAACTTGGTCACTGGAAAAAGAACTGCCCCCACCACCCAAAGGCTGAGGACCCCAAACCAGTCATGGTCTTGCCTGCTGCAGGCAGGACTGAAAATAATTCAGACTGAGGAGGCCAGGGCTCTTTTTCTTTAGGCTCCCAAGAGCCCATGATAACTGCCACTATTGGGGGCCACCCGGTCCAACTCTTGGTGGACACTGGGGCAGAACTGTTGGTCCTGAAGCCACCATTGGGACCTATGTCCAACAAACAAATCTTGGTTCAAGGGGCAACAGGGACAATTACGAACGGCAAATTTACTTCTCACCAAACTGTTGACCTAGGACAGAAATGGGTCACCCACTCAAGCTCCAGACTACCTGTTCCCTCTGATGGGCCAAGACTTGCTCCCAAATCTAAGAGCTACCATTGTGTTTTCCCCCAATAAAACTGAAATGTTTGTTCCCACTGCATATCAAATGCTTTTAACTGTTCCACACTCTGAAGAATATCTCTTGGTCTCTCCTAAACCCTTCACTGAGAAAACCCCAACAAGCTTGTTTCTATAATTACAACAGAAATTTCCTTCAGTCTGGGCACAGACCAACCTGCCAGAATTGGCACAACACCATCCTCCATTCGTAGTAAGTTTGTTGGTGTCAGCCACCCCTGTTTGCATTTGTTAATACCCTATAAGTTTACAGGCCTGGAAAGGAATTGCTCCTCACATCAAAAGATTCTTAGCAGCTAATATTCTAACACCCTGTCAATCCGCTTGGAACACTCCATTCTTACCAGTTCAAAAGCCAGGAACATCTGACCCCTGGCCTGTCCAGGACATAAGAGAAGTAAACAAGTGGAATGAAACCATCCATCCCACGGTGTATCCCAACCCATACACCCTGCTCAGCCTGCTTCCCCCTCAGCATCAAGTGTACACTGTTCTGGATTTGAAAGATGCCTTTTTTTCTATCCCCTTGTCCCCTGTCAGTCAACCCATTTTTACCTTTGAATGGACAGATCCTGACTCAGGGAACACCAGTAAGCTGACATGGACCTTGTTACTGCAAGGTTTCAAAAACTCTCCAACCCTCTTTGGGGAGGCCTTAAAGCATGACCTGACAGGGTTCCATGCCAGGTCTGCTCTAGTATATGTATAATCTCTGCTCTAGTATATGTATAATCTCTTGCTTGCAGCAGCAGACTTAAACACTTGTTTAAAAGGTACCAAAACTCTGTTACAGCTCCTCCGGGACTTGAGCTACTGTGTATCTGCTAAAAAAGGCACAACTCTGCTAGACCAAGGTCTCCTGTCTAGGATACCGGTTAAAAAAGGGTAAGTGAACTGTAACCATGGCCCAGAAAGAAGCCATTCTCCAAATCCCCACACCAACCTCTAAAAATCAGGTACACAAATTCTTGGGGGTGGCGGGATACTGTTGGTTATGGATCCTGGAATTTGTTGGTTATGGATCCTGGAATTGCCATCCCTCTGTACACAGCCACTGCAGGGGATCAGCCCCTAACATGGATCACCACTGAGGAAAAAGCTTTCCAACAATTAAAATAAGCTCCTATACAAGCACTGACCTTAGCCCTCCCAAATGTCACCAAACCTTTCTATTTGTTCATTCATGAGCAATGAGGAATTGCCAAGGGGGTTCTTACTCAGACCTTGAAAACCTGGAGGCCACCAGTGGCTTACTTGTCAAAAAGACTGGACCTACTGGCCTCTGACTGACCCTTTTATCTTTGGGCCATTGCCACTATGGCCATACTAGTCAAGGAAGTGGACAAACTAACCTTTGGTCAAAACTTGGCCCTACCTGTTCCCCATGCTGTGGAATCCCTGCTACAGGGAGCCACGGGTTGCTGAATGTCAAACGCACACATCACCCAATACCAGAACATCCTACTTGACCAGACTAGACTAACTTTCTCCCCTATTCAGAGCCTCAGTCCAGTCACTTTGCTGCCCAATGATAATCTGGAAATGTCAGTTCATGATTGAGAGGATACATTGGACATCTCTCAAGTCAGCTGCCCCATTTTCAGGACACTCCCTTAGCCCAGTTTGATGCTGACCTATTCATGGATGGCAGCAGTCTGGTAATAAAGGGGGTCCACAAAGCTGGTGTGGCAGTAACCACAGCTCACAACATAGTCTGGTCACAGTTTTTGCCCAATAGCACATCTGCCCAAAAGGCTGAGCTAATTGCTTTAACCCAGGCCCTACTGAGGAACAGGAAAATGGGTAAACATTTTTACTGATAGCGGGTATGCTCTTGCTACTCCCCATGTCCATGCCATAATCTACAAAGAACGAGAACTTTTTACCGCGGTGGGTAAGACTATAAAAAACAAAGAGGAAATTTTAACCCTCCTAGAGGCTTTATGGCTCCCCAAAGAGGTAGCTGTCATTCATTGCAGGGGACACCAAAAATCAAATACTCCAGAGGCGACAGGAAATCACCTAGCTGATCGGGCAGCTCGTGAGGGAGCAGAGCTCCCAATTGAGCCCCTCACTATACTGCTGACCGAAACTTTTCCAGTTCCTCCACTTTCAAAACAGCCCATCTATACTCAAGAAGAGGAAAAAGCTGACTTAGCAGAAGTATTTAGGGACCTCTCAGTTGGTGAATAACCAAGGACTCCAAAATTATTCTCCCAGCTGCCCTTGGATGGACTCTGGTAAAACAACTTCATTCTACTACCCATCTGGGAGGCACCAAGTTAACTGAAACGCTAAACCAATATTATTATATCCAAGACCTATGAAGCCTTGCTGTAACTGTTGCTGCCCTACGTCCAGCTTACAAACAAGTAAATGCAAAACAAGGACCGAAAGCACCAAATGGTATCAGGGCCCAGGGTCTAAGCCCCGGAGAGACATGGGAAGTGGACTTTACTGAGGTAAAGCCCCCTCATGCAGAATACTCATACTTACTGGTTTTTGTAGACACTTTTTCGGGATGCACAAAAGCTTTTGCCACAAAAAATGAAACTGCACTTCCAGTCACAAAGTTTCTATTATATGAAATTGTTCCTAGGTTCAGGCTCCCTCTCTCTACTGGCTCTAATCACAGTCCTGCTTTTACCCTTCCATAGCCCAAATGGTCAGCAAGGCACTGGACATAACCTGGAAGTTACACTGTGCCTACTGGTCACAAAGCTCTGGACAGGTAAAATGCATGAACCGAACTCTAAAAACTACTTTAACTAAATTAATAATAGAAACCAGTGAAAAATGGATAAGCCTTTTGCCTCTGACTTTATTCCGTGCCCAATGCACCCCTTATAAAACAGGATTTACTCCTTAAAAAATTATGTTTGGGAGATCCCCTCCTCTGTTACCCCAATTATGGAATCCCATTTTTGAGGAATTGCTAATCAGTCTCTGTTAAAATATCTTCAGTTTCTCCAACAGATCCAGGCTGCTGTTTACTCTAACGTTCAATCCATCCTGCCAATGCCATCCTCTACACCTTGCCATCCCTTCCAACCTGGAGACCTGGTCTGTGTCAAAAAGTTCCAAAATGAGGGACTAACTCCTGCCTGGAGAGAACCATTCAGCATCATCCTTACCACTCCTACAGCACTCAAGGTTGATGGAATACTGGTCTGGATCTATCATTCCTGAGTCAAAGAGGCCAAAGACAACGACCAACAATGAATGGCCATGCCTGGATCTGACCCTCTCAAACTAAGACTCTCTTGTTCTGGTGTTGCCTCCTAACCTGTCTCTTTCCCCCTAACAAGGGAATCTGAAACACCATCTATTCATTTTCCCTAATCTCTTTTACATCAGGTAAACTGTTAGATATTCAGAACTGAACCGCCCCTTTTGACTCAGTCCAGTTTAAAGTAGATCTTGCTAACCTAGTAGCAATGAGAGGGGTATCCTGGCCGGCTAACATCCCAGTCATCATATACCCCAACAGTGGATACTACTATCCTTTACAAAACATAAACTTCTATCTATGTCCCGGAAATCCCACTGACCGACAGTGTAATCAGGCTGACCACTTCTGCCCACACTGGAAATGTGTCACCATTGCAACCTACAGTGGGGGGCCTAATAATACTGACAAAATCACCCTGTGGTGAGGTACCAGCCCAGTCCCCACTCAGGCACCTGTATACATAAAAGTGTATATCATCCTCCTCACTATTCTGGGAATACAGGCTCTTCTGGGGGCATATGACTTTATGTAAGGGCCTATGACCACAGCACCTTATTCACCATCCAACAGTGAACACTCACCTACAGAACCTTGGCCAAATCAATAGGCCATTGACAGAACGGGAGGACCCCTTGTTCAGTAATCATCAGCCTCCGCCTCCTGCCAACCAAATCACCACCCCAGGTTCACCTCAACCAGCTTCCAAAGTCAGCTCAACTCCCTAGTCTTTTTCCTGTGTTAACTAATATGTTCCGTTTGCTCAACGCCACTTGGCCACAATTAGCTTCAGATTTCTGGCTCTGCTTAAAGTCAAAACCCCCTTAACTATGTGGGTCTTGGGTTCGAAACTCCTATTGTCAGCAACTCTGACAAGATTAAATGCTCCCAGAAACAGTTCGTATGACCATAGGGAATGTAACTGGTAATGCCTCCTGTCTTTTAACTCCAGGCTTCAAGATAATGGCTTCCCCATTTTCTGATGTCTGTAATCTCTCTCTCACCATAGCCATGACCATATATATGGCCTATATGGCTCCTACCAATCCTTGGTTGGCTTGTTCTACAGGCCTCACAAGATGCATTGCAACCAAAAAGTTAAACAATGAACCTACCTTATGTATTACTGTCTGTGTACTTCCCCAGGTATTGCTTATAGCTGCTCTGAAGGAACCCTTTTACTCAATCCTCCTGATCTCCCAACTACTTGTTGGAAACGTGGTGCCCCCTTACTGGTGCCTGCCTTAATCGGGCTGAGCATAGCTGAAATGGCTGCACTCAGCACCACTACCCTGGTTTGTGGAGAACTGGGTCTATCTAACCTTGCACAAGAGATTGATGCTGACACAGAAAACTTCCAATTTGCCATGGACCAATTTGCCATGGAATACTGGTCTCCCAGCAGAGGTTGTTCTTCAGAATCGTAAAGGCCTAGATTTACTTTTCCTATCCCAAGGAGGGCTCTGTGTAGCTCTCAAAGAATCTTGTTGCTTCTATGCAAATAAATTAGGATTCATTAAAAACACCCTCCAGAGGGTCCAAGAAAACTTAAAGAAACAACAAAAAGAAAGAAACCACAATAAATCCTGGTTCCAATCTTTGTTCAATTAGAACCCATGGCTAACAACTCTTATTACTGGCCTGGCCAGACCTTTTATACTCCTCCTCCTTGGTCTACTCATAGAAGCCTGTATATTAAATTGGATGATTCATTTTGTCAAACAGCGAATCGCCTCTGTAAAACTTATGTAGGTAAAAGCCCATTATAACCCTATACCCATGACAGATAAGTCAACACTTTGACTTACGACCAACTAAAAGGGGGGAACGAAATATCTGTCTGTAATAGCTCTGAAATATCTGTCTGTAATAGATTCTGTTAAAATCTAACAGAAGTAACTCTATTTTTTAAACAGATCTTCCATTTTAGTTGTCAGTCTACCCAGAGATAACCACCCTGCATGTGACTATTGTAACCTTCCTGTAATCACAAGCCCACATCCTTGTGCCCCCTCAGAGTTTGGAAACTCCCTAACCACAAGTTCTGTATCTAACTGTACCCTTGCTCAACCAAAACCAGATGTTCTGCCAAGAAATGTCATCATAACTGTAAACCTTTTGTGTTTTTTGCCTTTATAAACATCTTGCTCTCTCCATTCAGGGTCAAGAGTTCTTTCTGACACTAGCCGGCTCTCGACTGCCAGCAAATAAAGGACTCAAAATTCTAAATCTCAGTGTGTTGGTGACTCTCACTCATGGTTTGGCTATAACAATGTCATCATAGCTCACTGCAGCCTCGAACTCTGGGCTCAAGAGACTCTCCTGCCTCAGTCTCCCAAATAGCTGGGACTACAGATGCTCACCAACACTCCCGGTTTGGTTCAACTTTTATGTCACAAAGTGGTGAGTTTTCAGTTACCATGGCCCCCCAGGTTGATGGTCACATAACCCCAGTGTGCCCAGATGCACCAGAACCTTAAAGTGCTTGGACCAAGGAGCGGGGACAGAATTAAGAATAGGATACCACATGGCAGGATCCAGGATCCAATCATACTGAGCTCTGGTATCATCCCATGGCAGAATCCAATCAGATCCTGCCTCCTGGCATTGCCTTATTGCAAGATCCAATCAGATAGTGCCTCATCATCCTGTGCTAATAAAACTCGACCCAGCCCCCAGCTCTGGGAGACAGATTTGTGCATTTCCTCCTGTTTCCTGACCAGCTTTTCTTAAAAAAACTGGTGCGTTGGGTCAGGCGCAGTGGCTCACCCCTATAATCTCAGCACTCTGGGAGGTAGAGACAAGAGGATTACCTGAGTCCAGGGGTTTGAGACCAGCCCGAGAAACTTGGCGAGCCCTGGTCTCTACAATAAATCAAAAAATTAGCTGGGTATGGTGGCACACACCTGTGGTTCTGACTACTTGGAAGGGTGAAGCAGAAGGATCCCCTGAGTCCAGCAGGTTGAGGCTGTGGTGGCCGTGAGTGTGCCACTGCACTCCAGCGACAGAGTGAGACTCTGACTCAAAGAAATAAAAACTAGTGCCATGGTGTTGGCTGTTAAGTGCATTGGGCAGTGAGCCCACTGATTGACAACACTATCAAAAACAGGTAATTCAATTACACAGTGATCATTTTAGTCTGTATCCAAATAATCGTCCATCTTCTACAATGACATGCCACATGCCATCAGATTGGATATTATGTGCAGAGCAGCTCTCAAGTCCTAATTTACTAAGAAAGCTAGTACAAATCTGTTTCCATAGGGTGACCATCTATGTTTTTCTGTTTTCAAATGAAATGAGATGCTTTATGTTTAAGTCCCTAGCAGAGTAAATAAATGAGTAAAATCTCAAGAAATATACCTTATGAACATATTTTAGGAATTAATTTTCTAAAGCTCCTATCTTTACTTTAGAAATGGTATTTCAGGGCTGGAATAGATATTAGGATTCAGTCAGGTGAATTGCTCTTTTAACATCTGAAAAAACCATAGCATAAAGAAAGTGACTATATAAAGAGAACTAGTTAGTGTGATAGCTGGGGATAGACTCTGCAACCCTTGTTAAGAGACCAGAGCTTGTTCTAGTCACCATACTGCCATTTCAAATAGCCAGGTGACCTTCTTAAACTGCCCATCAAATCTGCCAGTCATTCATAACACAAAAATTACTAGCAACTAGCATAGGAGATGAAGGAGTGAAGGAATGTGTAAGATGATTTCTTTTCAGCTATGCTGTAGTGTACGGCATCTAGATTTTTGTCTGTTGCTTAGTTCATGCACTGGAATGAAACAAAAAGTTGAGAATATAAATATGAGATCTGGCAATGTATTCATTGTAACAATATTCCCCCAAGTGGAAGAAGCAAAAACACAGTCACAAATACCCATTCACATCTGGAAATAAAATACAAGGGTTTAAAAAGGCAAAATGTATAAATATACTCCATATCTTTAATACAGCTAATGTTATATACTGTACATACATATTTTAACTTTTTCAATGAAAATCTTTCCCCTACTTCCTTTATTGAAGCCATTCTGATTTCTAAATAAAAGTTTTTGGTTATAGGACTATCCATAAAAATTCTAATTATTTTACACTTTTGACTGTTTCCAGACTACATATGTACTTTTTATTTTCTATTGGTTAGCCCAGTTGATTTGTGGCAACGAGGTCAAAGTCAGGTTCCAGCCCATGTGAGCCAATAAGTCCATCACTGAAAGCACTTCTTTTCTGGGTATCTATTTTCATTCTAGTTAGTGATCTTGAAGTTATTCACTGTTGCCCAAAAGAGAAAATGGCTTAAAACAAGAAAAATATCTTCGTAAAAGCCATTATTACTACTAGATAAACCAGTCATAAGGGACCTTGAATCAAAAGAATTATCTTTTTGAGTGTGTTTTGTGGTGATGGTCCAGGAAAATGGTTCACATCAGCATTTATTTTGTTCTGTAAATATTTAAGAAATAATAATATTCAAAAATATAAACAAAGTCTAAGCTAGGCATAGTGATAAAAATGGTCATATTTTCTATTTTTATTAGGATGCTATTCTGAAAGCAATTTATGCTTTACATAGAATAGACATTTGTTAAAGTTGTGATGGAAAAATAAAAGAGATAATTATAGGTTCCATGAATTTAATTCACTATAAAACCTGGAATATTATTAAATCAACCAGTGTCTAAAAGACTTATTATTTCTCAAACTTCACACCCACTACACAATTGCTATAAAATTGTTTAAAAGATTGTCTCATTTTGCATTCCAGGCATATGTCAAAGTCTGTGGAAGCATGAAGGAGAAAGAAACACTGGGAGAGACAATAAAAAGGAAAGCAGAACAAAAGTATCTCTGTATCTGCACTGCAGATTTTCTGCCTTTTTCTAGAATGGCTTTCCCTTTTGATAAATAAAGCATAGGGCATGTGACACATTTTGCAGATGAATTGATTGTAATAAAGTATATGTTCTGAAATTTTTAAAAATATGGAAAAATGTGGATTTAGAAAAAAAGTAGAACTAGGTATGCTTTAAAATTAAAAAGGGAGAAAAGATTTTAATAAAAAGGATATTTTAACTAAATTAGTCCATATTCCACAATCTGAGGTTGGAAAATATATCTTCTATTAAAGAAAAAATAAATAAATAAACACTAATGGCATCTGTGAGGTATGACATTTAATGACCACATATTCTGGCAGTGATGGAAATCAAAAGAAAGGATCCTAATCCAGGCTTTGCCACTGATGTGGCAAATCCACAGCATTACTGCACATCTGTTTTTAATTAGCGTGGTGTAATTCTAAATTTCTCAGATTTTAGATTTAAGATTGTGTGTGTGTGTGTGTGTGTGTGTGTGTGTGTGTGTGTGTGTGTTTCATTTTTCTACGTCACCAGCTCTTCTGACTCTAATCCATTGTTTCTCAATCTTGGCTGCACATTAGAATCACCTGGAGAACTATTAAAACTCACTGATACCTGGGCTTCTTCCAGAACAATTACAATAGAATCATAAGATTGACTGTACAAGATATTTTTTAGCAAAATTCCTTTTATTAGCAGTAAACTTCTTCCCTCTTATGTAGATGTGATTGAAAAGAAAGCATAATCATGAGATTGAAAAGAAAGCATAATCACGAGTCTTAATAGATGCCAACCAAGGTCAAATTACAACCAATCTGAACTATATAGTGGTTGTTATCTGATCTTGTAACATTTCAAACAATATTTTTCTACCTTGGAAATAAACACATGACAAAATTCAGTTAATGATATGATGAACCTTCTATGCTGCCTTTATTTCTGTAGATGCTATTGCTTTTGCTAACAAAATAAAGATCAGTTCTATTTTTTGTATATGTGACTCTATCAGGATTACACAAATTTGACTCTATTTCAAATTATGGGTTGAAGAAATTTTTCAACCCCAGTGGCAGAAATGCTCAAAGTTATCAGAATAGAGGGGGAGAAAGCATAATTTTAAATTAAATGCATACTGCTATCATCCATGTAAAATACTGGGAAAACACCTGGGAAAAATATAACAAAATTCAACCATGAATATAGGATTATTACTTGCTTTTTCTCTTTATATTATTTTTGCTTTCCATTTCTTTAACAATGTACACATATTATATTCATAAATAACACTTGAATTAAAAAATAGATAATCTAACTTGAGTGGAACACTCATCTAAAAAACATCTGGCTTAATGCCAGAATTTTTGTCATGTTTAAAAAGAAGCAAACTTCACAATACCTCTGTTTCTTCTCTCTGTGTAATTTTTTTTTTTTATATTCATTGAATGAGCGGCAATTCAATAGCTTTTGTGGCCGTCTTCTTTTCCTCTCCATTGGTGTGGCATAAAAGACATTTCAAAAAAAATTTTTAAAGCCACCATAAGTAACTCAATTGCTTGTCAAATTTTATGTTAAGGATATGCACTGACCCAGCAAAAGCACCACAGACAACCACACAAGCTACTAAAATGTAAGCCTCCCTGCCCACCTACTAGTTGTTGGCAGAGAAAACAAGTGGTGACCTGAAACTGATTTGCTCTTCTCTGACCCTTCAGCTGGAGAACCAGGAGAAAGGAATGAAAGTATGCTGTGTTTTCCTTACACTATTTTGCTTCAAGGAGAGTCAAATAGAATGAGGATTAAGACTAAATTAAACATAGGCTATTCAAATATCTGAATGTACAGCTGAGATTCAAAAACAGTAGAGGCCAGACCTGTTGGGCGGAAAAATCCGTTCGCGTCTATAGGTTTAAGCAGGAAAGAGCTCTGCAATGCTTCTCTTCAAATACTATGTTTATTTTAGTTGAATTTAAGCTGAAAGAAAATATTTTTTGTCTTTAAGGTGACCAAATAATTTTCTTCTTTGTTGTTCCCCTTCTCTCTTAGTTCTTTTCTGACCTTCCTAGCAGCAAAGAAGCTTTCATGTAAGAAAAAAAAAAAAGACCAGTTCCTCTGACCATTACTTGAACCAGCACAAAAGAAAAACCTTGTCCTCTAAAATACTAAGACTAGGATTACAACTTCCAGAGGCTTTCTTTCTCCATGAAGCATCTCTTTCCAAAACCCTAGTTTCAGGACTATTTTAAACCGAGGTGATGGGGTATGAAATCTTCATTTGTACTGAGTTCTTGCTTAGACATAAATCCTTTGACGCTTAAAAAAAAAAAAAAAGCTCTACATCCTTTGGAGTCAAAAACCTTTGTTTTTTGTTCTGTTCCTCTTTTGTCCTCTCCCTCTGTCCCTTAAGAGAACATACAATATGGTAGCTGTGTTGCTGAGAGGTCTGGGTGGCTAAGAGGGCTTAAAGAATGTGGTCCTGGGCTTAAAAATCTGTCTTGATAGTCTTGTGAAAAAAAAAATTCCCTTTGCATTATTTTTCACCAAAAGACACTGAGCTACAGAGCAACACTTTGAAGAGAGTAATTATTTTAGTCACCCTGAGGGTATGCTTTAGGGATGTGCTTTGTAGTTCAATAATTTATTATAAAACAGAGATAATATAGGGATTAATGCCACAAAATTAGAATTGGGAGGCTATGCTATAAGTTATAATTAAATGCCGTCTAAATATGGGGTGCAAAAAAAAACCAAACAACCAAGCGATAACACATACATCTAGGTGTCCTCAGTGTGAGGACTAAATGAAAAATAGAGGAAGAAGACTGGGGACAGGATAGGTCACATCTATGCTTACACTGGAAGGCAGGACAAGTAAACCTGTGTTTTGCCTTTCCCAAAATTTGAATTATCTTTGTTCTGATCCACCCAGATCCCTGATAAGGTCTTCAGGCTACATTATACATAAACACATACTTTGATTTCCTCCTAAAAACATCCCTACTTCCTATTGATATAATTTAGTTCTCTTTCATAGAAATAAAATCTTCCCCACCTCCACTTAGAAACAAAGGCTTAGAAAACATGAAGATATGAGCAAACATTAACTAAAACATTGTTCACACAGACCTTCTTTCAAGCTGTACAAATGACTCATATCCAGATTTTTGGGCAATACTCAGAAAGACACTTAAAGAGGCCTTAAGGAGGGAGGAAGAAACAGCAAAGGGTCTGGTGGCATGGAGTCCATGAGTACATGACTGACATCAGATTCCTGCTGATTCTGAAAAGGATGTGGGTCCTAGCAAGCATGAAAGGGAAAGGGTTTCTCCCGAAGACAGTAGCTAGGGAAAAAACAATATTATTATTTCTGGGATCATGTGCTTAGCTCCAACTCAGAATAAGCAGAACCTGAGAGACTGCTTAAGCCATGGAGTTTCCAGAGAGTTACAAGATTCATGCTAATCAGTGCTGTCACCATATTCCCCTTGTCAATTCTTTTTTTTTTTTTTTTTTTTTTTTGAGTTGGAGTCTCACTCTGTCGCCCAGACTGGAGTGCAGTGGCCGCTCCCGGCCACCGCAGCCTCGACCGGCTAGGCTCCGGCGATCCTTCTGCCTGAGCCTTCCAAGTAGCTGGAACTAAGGTGCGTGCTACTGCCTGGCTAATTTTTTGATTTATTGTAGAGATGAGGTCTTGCCAAGTTGCCCAGGCGGGTGTCGAATCCGCGGGCTCAGGCAATCCACTCACCTCAGCCTCCCAAAGGCGCAGGATTACAGGCTGAGCCACCGAGCCCGGCTCCCATGTCAATTCTTTAAGTCTCCCTTTATTCTTTCTTGCTTGGATTATTGCAGTAGCCCTCTAACTTGACTTCATGATTCTTATCCATCTTCTATTTAAACACTGACACCTTCCTAAAATGCCAACCCACTAGAGATGCTGTCATGTTTAAAATATTTTAAGCCTTATCATATAAAGAATCAATAAAAATTTTGCCTTATCATATAAAGAATCAAACCCTAAGCATTATGTAGATAGTGGTTCAGGCAAGAATATGTAAGCTAAATCTAATCATGAGGAAAAAATTAGACAACCCCAAAATGAGGAACATTTTATTAAAACTGTGAAATAGAGGCATGGGAAAACTTTTTGTCTGAAATATTTCATGTAACAAAATGTTTAAAAATGTATGTTTATGTTTTAAAATGTCAGTGTCATAAAAAACACAGAAAACCACAATGAGATAAATCTCACAGTCATTATGACGGCTACTATAAAAAAAAAACAGAAAATAACAAGTGTTGGCAACAACAGTATGAAGAAAGTAGAATCTTTGTCCGCTATTGGTGGGAATGCAAACTGAAATAACTGCTGTAAATAGTATGATGGTTCCTCAAAAAAGTAAAAGTAGAATTACTATATGATCCAGAAATTCCACTTCGGGTATATGCCCAAAGGAATTGAAAGTAGGACCTTGAAGAGTTATTTGTATCCCCATGTTCATAGCCGCATTATTCACAACAGCTAAAATGTGAAAACAGCCCAAGTGTCCATCTTCAGATGACCGGATAAGCAAAATGTGGTTGATACATACAATGAGCTATTATTATTCAGCCTTAAAAAGGAAGAAAATTCTGACATACACTACAGCATGGAAGAACCTTCAGGCATTGTGCTAAGTGAAATAAGCCAATCACAAAAAGACAAGTAATGTGTGATTTCACTCATATAAAGTACATGGTGTAGTAAAAAATCACAGACCGAAAGTAAAAGTGGTTGGTTGCCAGGGGCTGGGGCAGAAGGGAATAGGGCGTTCTTGTTAGTGGACGTGGTGTTTCAGTTTTGAAACGCCATGGCCACTGAAATGAAGTGAATTCTGGAGATGGGCCTTGATGATGATTGCACAACAAGATGAATCTATTTAATAGCACTCAACTGTAAATTTATTTTATTTTATTTTATTTTTTTGAGTTGGAGTCTCACTCGGTCGCCCAGACTGGAGTGCAGTGGCCGCTCCCGGCCACCGCAGCCTCGAACTGCTGGGCTCCGGCGATCCTTCTGCCTCCGCCTTCCAAGCAGCCGGAGTTAAAGGCATGCACTAACAAGTTTTTAAATGGTAAATTTTGTGTATGTTTTGCAACAATTAAAAAAATGTTTTAAATATTAATATTTAAAAAATATTAACGAGACTAAAAATCATAATAATTAAATGCAATACCTGAATCTAAATTGGACCTTGTACAGAAGAAATAAAAGGGAGCTATAAAGGATATTATTAGGCCAATTGGAAATACCAGAATATAAACAGTAGGTTAGATGAAAAGCACTGCAGTCGTTTTAAATTTATCGAAATTGCTTCTGTATGTGTGTAAGAGACTGTTTCTGTTCTTGGATAATGTACAATGACATATTTTAGGCAAAAGCACATGATGTATACCACTTCAAAATATTTCGGAAAAAAAGTTGTGTATATAGAGAGAGAAGAAGAAGAAAAGAGAACAAATGATTGATACATGAGGAAAAGTGTTAACAATAGGGCTTTGGATTATTGCTTGTATTATTGTTTTTAGTCTTGCAACTTTTCTGCAAGCCTGAAAATGTTTCCAAATAAAATACTTAAACAAGTCAAGTCTCAACCCCGGCATATGGAATTTCAAACATTTCACAATTTGGCCTTAGTCTATCTCTGCAGTCTCTTCCCATTTCCCACAACACTATGCTGAAACTGATAATTCCTGAGTCACAGCATGAATTTTCATTCAAGCCCTTTAACTTTGCTATTTCCTCTGCATAATAAATATCTACTGATGCCGTAAAGTCTAGCTCAATTATTATTTCGCGCTTCACAGTCAGAATTAAATGCTTGCCTTCTACTTTATTGGGGTTTATTGGGCCATGTATATATATGAAGAAACGTATGTATTTGTATATATATGTGTGTGTGTGTAACTTTTATATATGTATGTCACAAATACAGAAACACATATTACTTCTTACTATATTTTAAAGTACAGAATATGGCAAAATGTCTATATTATGCATTCAACAAATGTTTTAAATTAATTAATGGTTAATCAATAACTAATTAATGTTAAGTGACTATTACTCCACAAGGAATCCATATAGAAGATATATACATATTCATACATGTATACTGAATTATATCATACATCTCTGCCTTGTCTTTTATTTTTCTATCTACTCATTTTTCAGTAGTTACTACCTATATATAAAAAGATTTTCAAATTCATATTTTCTGAAAAAAAGCATAGACTATTACAATTGATACAAATACCTAGATACATATTTTTAAGACTTAGCTCTACTTGAGAACACAAAATTCACTAATATATATCTACATACATACATATATAACTATATAAATATATATATATACTTTCATATATATCAAAAGCCTGGTTTATAAAAAGTTCACCTGTTTATGGTGTTTTTACAATATATAAAATTTTAAATAAATTTTGATAAATTTCAAAGACCACAGAGATTAATTTATTAAAGACAAAATTTGATATCTGCAATTACTTCTGGTAAATACCTCTGCCATATAGTCATGGCCATATATGTTTACTGAAAGTATGGCTTATAGCTAAAGATGTTACAAAATTGTAATCAACGTCTACAATCTGTTTTTTAGTTTTGGTTTTTGTTGTTTCTGGAAGGTATTGAATTTATGTGTTAGGAAGGAAACTCTGTTTATTCATGGGTGGCCTACTGTGTGGGTGGATGTCAAGCCATTTTTACCAAGTGACTTCAATTTTAATCTTACAACAATAAATATCTCCATGGGCAATAGTATGATTCATTCACTTTGTTCAATCTACTCAAAGTATTTTATGAGTAAAAGAATCCAAAATGCCAGATTCTGATATTCTTCATGTCAGTATATTGCTATGATCTTATAATTTGCCCTAAATCACAAGATATCCTGTGCTCCTGACACAGGCACTATATTCAATTACTTCACCAAAATAAAGTAGAATTTTTCATATTGTGTCCAATATTATTAGAAATAATGAACACTATTTTGCTGTTTGGTATAAGAAAGCACTGGTGAAATGCATTCACTTTTCCAAATGTATAAATAAGACTTTAAATATAATTTTGAAGATACATATATAATATTTTGATATTAAATAATATAATGCTGTTATGTCCATTTTCATTATTTTAAACATTATAAGTAAATTAAAATGTGTTTTAAAGTAAACATCAGGCACTTAAAAAATAAATGTAAGATGATTAAAGGCATTTCAAAGTGTGAAATAAAAATGTTATCCTTCATTTAGCCATATGCCTAAATTTGTCTCTCCTGAGAGGAAAAAAGAAACCTCTTTGTTTAACACAGATTTTTCTTTGTCGTAATGAGAAATGCAGATGGGAAGTTTAAATTAGGCAATGGTTGACAGGAGGAAAGACATTTGCTTTAAAATTGTTGGGAGTGATTTCAAGTTCAAATCCTTTGAAATGAAGCAAGGTCCATGTGTTGCAAAACATAATTCAATGGCACATAGTCTGGTTGGTTGGCTCAAGTCTGGTTAAGACTAAAACACATTTGTGAGACAAAAGGCAAATGAAGAACAGACACCAGTAAGGGATGTGCAGAAAAAGTGCATGCTAAGCTTCCAAACGCTAACGTATTAAGGCTTTCCAGATTTCCCCAAGAGCTCAGCTAATGCTTTTCACTCATGGTTTTTACCTTAGAAGAGGAAACATCTGCTATGCAATGAGATGTGATTCTTTTAGAAACTTAAGAAATTTAAGATTATGAGTATCTTGAGACTTGGGAGATAAAAGAATATATGGAGAGACTTACATAGGGAGAGATATATAGATACATAATGATTTGAATATATATTAAATTCATATATTTGAATATATCATTTTGTAATATAATGAATGTATAATGATATCCCTGAACTTTTCTTTCTAGCCAGGACATAAAACTGAGAAACTTATCATTATATTTTCCAAGTAATTAGAAATATTGGTAGAGGTCTTTAAAATTATGTATAGTTTAAATTTTAAATTATATATGCTATACCTGGTATTTATTTTTATTGAATTTAGTATTAGGAACTGTGAGATGGAACATGTTCTGCTCTTACACGGATTATATGGCACTAAGGCTTGCATTCATATAGCAAGTTGATAGCGATGTTTAAATATTACTTTCAAGTATTCATGTGATGGTAAATGAACGCAACTATCTTAAGCTGTTAGTATAGTGACATTAATTAGTACTTATAGAAATAGGTAATACTATGATAAAGATACCAGTTTGGTCAAATGAAGACTAAACTATTAATACTACAGAAACTTGTTATTGAGTAAAGTTATGTAAGTTCTACCTTTATTAACTGGAAAAGGAGTATATTCAAAAAAATACACTCCTTTTCTAGATTTTCTTTCTGTCTTCCCCAATGGTGTTCATAGAGAGTTTTTCAACTCCTAAGTTTTCTTAGCCAGTAACACAATAAAGCATACAGGAATTAGAGGAATCCAGAACAGTCGCTTTGCTTAATGTGAATCTTTGGGTTAATTGCTCTCTGATTTCTTTTTCTTTCTTTCTTTCTTTCTTTCTTTCTTTCTTTCTTTCTTTCTTTCTTTCTTTCTTTCTTTCTCTTTCTTTCTTTTTTTTCTTTCTTTCTTTCTTTCTTTCTTTCTTTCTTTCTTTCTCTCTCTCTCTCTCTTTCTTTCTTTTCTCTCTCTCTCTTTCTTTCTTTCTTTTGAGTTATAAATATGTGGGGTACAATTCAGGGTTAGGTATACAAATGTTGTTTATGCAGGTACCCTTGTTGATGAGGTATGCCCCTTGCTCAAGGTCGGGGCGGGGGTGAAATTGCTCTCTGATTTCTAATTACTGCTTTGTGACCTGACTGAATCCTTTCTCTTTCAGTTACTGAATTAACTTCTTACCCTTTTGCTTTTTTCCTTTCTTCTTTCCTTCTTCCTTCATTTTCTTTCTTCTGATTGTGATACTTCATTTATTCAATTTATACCATCAATGTAGTTAGCTTTATTTACTGTCCATGAGAAATTCTCTTTTTAGTTATTCAGATGGTTTTTCCATTTTATTGACTAATGTGCTAATACTACTCTTTATTAATTAATAAATTTAAAAAAATCTGTTAACTTATAAAGATGGACTTAATTCATAAACAACTATCAACTTGTTACTCCCTTACCTCGCACATGCTAATAACACTATTCTTAGTTCCTACATATCATAAATAATATACTTAAATCTCTATTTTTAACCCCAACTATTTATTGTATCTCAATTTCTCCTCATGTAAGATTAATATACGCTTTATGTTTCTTTCACCTCCCAATTTGTCACATTGCTACTTTTACTTTAATACTGACAATCTTCTTATTATTTACATTCTATTATATAACCATAATTAAATAATTTATACATAGGTTTATTCTAAAAGTTGTAAACCAATAAACAATGTGTATAACATTTCGACTATTTAAATGCAGAGCCAAACAGGCTGTTAGGATTACACATGCTTCTTCTCAGTAGGACATCTAGCCCTATTTCACTCAAAGGCTTATTCATATAGAGTTTCTTTTCTTATGTATTGATCAAAATCAAGACACCTTTTAGTCAGCTTCATATTTTGATCATGCTCTAGGTTTTTGTTGCTGTTTTGTTTTTTCTTTCTGAAAATTCTGATTATTGTTGTTTTTCCTCCCTTCTTATTAAACATTTTCTGTCTTCATAATATCCCAAGTATTTACCAGCTTCTTATGCACTCTATCCATTGTTTGAAATGTATCCCACTCTTTACTTAAAGTCCACTGATTTCATACTTTTTATAAACTGGAAGCTTTCTTTTACAAATTTTGGTTTTCCTGCTGTTTTTAGTTGCTTTTGATTTTTTCTTGTGCTCTACCAGATTCATCTATTCTTTGGCTTCTGACGGGATCATCTGCTTTCTTGGATGGTTGTATAGCCTCACTCCTCTTTCTTCCATTCACTGCACTTTTGAATCAGAGTCACTGTTTTCAGGATTCCATATCACTCTTTTTCGTTCTTTTCTCGTAGCTTTTTGGAGTGACATCTTAAAGTAATTTTCTGAGAGTACGTATGTGAGTGGTAAACTTTGTGAGCTCGTATAATAAAGACTCTTGATTCTGTTTGCATATACGATTGATTGATTAACTGACTGGGTTTAGAATTTTAGGTTGGAAATAATTTTCTTTAAAGGCATACTTTTAAAGGCATTTTCTTAATTTTTGCTACCCTCCTGAGTTGCTGATGAGAAATTTGACACTAGTCTTACTCTCATTCCTTTGTAGATAGTATGCATTTTGTTACTTTGTTTGCTTGTTTTTAAACTTTGGAAGCTTTTGGTTTCTTTATGTTTCTTATGATGATACTAAAACGCTTTAGGAATAATTTATTAGAATAAGACTACTAGAGAGAGGTCAGTCTTACATGTGTCTGTATAAGAAAACTACCTACATTTTGGAATTTTAGATGTACCTGGGGTCTGTGTGCTCTTTCCTTCATGCAAAGTTGTCCAGTACTGTCCAAAAATGGTATATAAAATGCCAATATAAGTTATTTATTTGGAGTGTGACTCAGATATTTTCAAAGGTCTCTACAAATTTATAAACTGGAGAGAATAATCAGTTAATTCATTAGTATTTGTTTAGTGCCATAGCCAATGCATTTAGTACTAAGTGCATTTAGCAATAAGTATAAATACCTTTCCCAGTGCAAAGCAACTTACAATATTTATGTGCATTAGTTTACTATCCATTAAGACTGAGAAATCAGGGTTATAGTGGTCGGTCAACATAAAATCTTAGAGCAGAGCAGGCATGCAAAGGAACAAAGGAAATGTCACATTGCAACTATAATGAGAGACTGTGCATGGTGGCTCATGCTTTTAATCCCAACAATTTGGGAGGTTGAGATGGCAGAATTACTTGAGCCCAGGAGTTCTAGACCAACCTAGGCAATATAGCAAGACCCCTCATACAAAAAAAAATTAAAAATTAACTGGACACCATGCCGGTAGTCCCAGCTACTCAAGAGGATGAGGTGGAAGGATTGCCTGAGCTCAGGAAGTTGAGGTTTTGGTAAGCCATGGTCATGCCACTGTGCTCCAGCCTGGGCAACTGAGTGAGACCTTACTCAAAAAAACCACCAAAAACAAAAAAGGAAACTACAGAAAGGCTGAATGCTAACATAAATGGAATACAACTTGGAGGTAGAAAAAATACTCAGAGGACTTGACTCAAGGTCCAGCCCTATGAATGTACCATAGGGAGGAAGTATAGGGTGGAGGTTAAGGGAACACACTTGGAAATAGGATGCCTGGCTTCTGATTCCTCCTTAATATTTATGGCCATAAAAAATGATTTAAACTTTCTAATAAATAAGTGTATTTATATGTAATAAACTGTTTAACATAATATCCAGTGTACAGTAAGTACGCTATAAATGTTAGCTATGATTATTGTCATTATTGTCATTTAATCATTGTGCAACCATGGCCAAGAGACTGAAATTCTGATTATCAGTAATGTCATTGAGACAATGGAATTGATGATGATTCCTACTGACAGGATTTCAAATGAACAAACTATGCTGTATATAAAATGAATGTAAACTCAATAGCAATAATTTTTATAGTTCGCATTTTGGAAATATTGTTGGAGTGGTGCTAGTTTGCTGTTCGTCATCATCACTGATGCCACACTATTAAGGATATAACAAAGATGTTCCTCCAAGGCAGTTAGTAACACCCGCATTCAAAGCCTTCATATTGTTGAATAAAACGATCCAAACAATCAATTTAACTTCGAATGTGTTTCAACTTGTAAAACATTGAGTCATTAACCTTAACAGCATCAGTGTGCTCTTACTACAAAACTCAACTCAACGAGTGTCCAGGGGAATGTTTAAGAGCACAATTTGTGTGGACTAATGTACTCAAAGCACTACCAAATCTTGTCAGAGAGAATAGCCTTGAGTGCACTGTGAAGGATTAAGTAACTTGATACAGTGAGAAAGAAATGTAAATATATGGAAAAGGTTCAGAGTAAGAATATCACATTGCTCAGAATAGCAGTTGGCTATTGCAGTTGGAGTTGTGCTAAAACATTTGAAGATTTGTAGGATAATGGGGAAATGCTTTGAGTCGTAATATTTATCCTGGACCTGTCATGTAAGACTGTTCCAGTCTCCTCATCTATAAAATGGTGACAATAATTCCTACCTAAATAGCACAGCTCAGGTAATTATATGGAACAAGGAAAAAAGGCCTTGATATATAGAAAACTAACCAAATCAAGGTGTTATTATTACCAACATAAAGAAAATGGAATTACCTGAAGCAGTTTTTACATTTTCACATGCTACTTTTCATTTTAGGTTTTTAGGAATCAAGCAACATTTAAAAAAATATAACAATTTTGGGGGACCCAACTGAAGGGTAAAAGGAAAAATCCTTACTGGTCACAATTCCTAACATTGTATAACAGATAAAAATTTTTCCAGTGTACTGTGTATCATTTCCCATCTATGTATTTTACCTATAGAGTCACAGAGAAGAGATATATAAATTGAAGTTCATCTGTTTTGCAAAGTCTTGGTGATTTATAAGTACTTAGTGGCAAAGAGCATAAAACTAACACGGCTTGATGGTTATCTGTAGATTTTATTTATGTTGCCATGCCCCTCATCACGTTGAATAATAGGTGAAAGACAGATAATATAATGCATACTTATAAATACCCAGGATTGCCGGGCTCGGTGGCTCAGCCTGTAATCCTGTGCTTTGGGAGGCTGAGGTGAGTGGATTGCCTCAGCCCGCGGATTCGAGACCCGCCTGAGCAACTTGGCGAGACCTCATCTCTACAATAAATCAAAAAATTAGCCAGGCGTGGTAGCGCCTGCCTGTAGTTCCGGCTACTTGGAAGACTGAGGCAGAAGGATCGCCAGAGTTCAGTAAGTCGAGGCTGCAGTGGCCGAGAGCAGCCACTGCACTCCAGTCTGGGCGACAGAGTGAGACTCCAACTCAATAAATAACTAAATAAATAAATACTCAGGATTATATGTATATACACATGCAAACACGTAGAGAGAGAGAATGGAGAGTGCTCATGTTCTTTAAGAGTATTGTTCTTCAGAGAAGATTATCATAAATACTTTTAAGAATATGAGAGAATCATAGCTAATGTTTCTGAGCATTTATTATGAGCCAGGAACTGTGCTAAGCTCTTACTCTAGACAAATGTAGATATAGAGAGTCATGCAATTCAGGATTCTAAACCGGGGCAATTTTGCCCTGGGGTAGGGGTGGGGAGATTTAGCAATATCTGGAGACAATGTTGGTCATCACATCTTGGGGGGAATAGTCACTACACCGGCATTTAATGGGAGAGGTCAGTGACATTACTAAACAGCCTTCAAAGCACAGGACAGCTCTCTACAGCAAAGAATTATCTGGCACAAAATGTCAATACTGCTGAGGTTAAGAAGTCCTGGTATAATACTCAGCATAATCATTAGTCAGATACCATGGAACTCTCACCTTACAGATGAGGAGATTCTAGCTAAATAAGGTAAGCAACTTATAAAAGGTTATAAGCTGGTAAGAAACAAGGCCAAAATTTAAATCCAGAGAGTATAACTCCAAAAACCCAACTCTTGTTCACAAATTCATTCTCACTAAATGATCTTAACAGCATGCCTTGCTCTAAGTAGAATTACACATATTCTTGCGATTTTGATTATTGAGACTTAACAAGTATAACAGCCAAATCTCAACTTTTATATCCATAGTAGGATATTTTCTTCATAAATTAAAAAAGTAAAAGTCCCAAACAAAAGGAGAAGTGTTGATAAACACTCACTCTATTCAAAGTTCAGGTATGTTGTACCCTTTGCTTTCACAGAGATGGGAAACCTGCTTTGAAAAGTGCTAATAAGAGCTGAAAGTTACCTTCAAGAAGCTATGCATATTTCAGAAGAAATAAAAGTCATTATGCATTCTCTCTAAAGAGGATACAATCTCAAACTGTCAAACCCCTAAACTCTTCTGCATCTATTACATGGAAATGCCATCTTTAAAAAAGCGCTTCCAATTTTTTCTTCTAAATTAGCTTAGTGGGCCATGGTATTACAGTATCTTGGTCTGGCCTGTGAATAATGTGACAGGTAATTTTTCTACTTCTTCTTGCCTGTAGTTAAGTTTGACTGAAGATATGGAAAACAACTTTTATGACTTAGGTGGTAAAAATAAATGTTCTGTAAGCCATACAGAGCTAGATTCTGGACAGCAGACATAAAATATTGCATACTGAATTTATATCTTCCAATAAATAATTTTAAAAACCAGGGAGTTTTATACTAATGTACACTGAAATATTTCCTCAAAACAAATTGATAATGTTAGTAATAATATCAACATACTCATCATGTTACGGGAGAGTAGGCTTCTCAACTGGAAAAAAATTACTCTATTTGGATGTATCCAAAAAATGAATAGCAAACAAATAACATTCAAAACTAAAGAACATTAACTTTAAGGATTAAATTCTTCACATGGTAAAAAGAATTGCAACATTCAAAGAATGTCATAGTGATAATGGTCTACCCCATCTCTGTAATAGGCAAGGGCATGCCTTCTGTGAGAGCCTATGGTTGCAAATAACATGAAAATTTTCTCTAAAATAGTGTAATTTAGCTTTGTTTAGTTTATAATGATCATGATTAAATTTAAACTATTATAACCAAACCACCATCTGGAACCATAGCAAATCAAGATTCTATTTTCTATGATAACCAATCATGGAAAGCTTATGCAGGCTTCTCCTTTGCAATATTGTATAGTAATGTGATTAGTTAATCACACAGACCAATGAACCCAGCTAACTGGAACATAAACAAATGTACAGTGTGTCACTTGGAAATGCTTCAGTATTTTATCAAGGCCTCCTGACCCAAACTGCTAATGTTATTATACATAATAACAATAATAATAATTGAAAGTTGGCATCAAGTGTTCTGTACGTATATTTTAAAAATAGTAAAAGAGGATATGGAAGGAAAAGAAAAGTTAGACACTTTTATATGTAGCTTGCAAGATCATATGGACACCCACAAACAGAAGAATAGTAAAATGGTCAAGTAAGACCCTCCAAACAAATTTTGCAAAAAAAAAGTCCTTTGTAGTCCATATTAAGGTGATGTGTGGATGTTTCCCATGGATTTAAATTGTGTCCCTTAAAAATATGATGAAGGCTTAACCCCAATACCTGTACATGTGACCTTATTGGGAATTAGGGTCTTTACTGATAGTCAAGTATAGATGAAATTTTTGAGGGTCGGTTCTTCTCCAATACGACTATGTACTTTTGTTTTTTTTGAATTGGAGTCCCACTTTGTTGCTCAGGTTGGTGTGTAGTGGCATGCTCACAGCCACCTCAGTGTTGACCTGCTGAGCTCAGACAATCCTTCCGCCTCAGCCTTCCAAGTAGCTGGAACTACAGGTATGTGCTACCATGCCCAGCTAATTTTTTTTTTTTTTAATTGTAGAGATGAGGCCTCACTAAGTTGTCCAGGCTGGTCTCAAACACCTGAGCTCAGGCAATCCTGTCATCTCAGCCTCCCAAATTACTAGGATTACAGGTTTGAGCTACCACACCTGGCCGGACTATGTTCTTACAAAAAAGGGATATTTGGAAATAAAGACAGAGATAAGGAAGAATGACATGTGAAGACTGGAATCATGTTCCCACAAGTCAAGAAATGCCAAAGATTGCTGGAGAAAAACATGGAACAGATTCCTTCACAGCCCTTAGAAGGAATAAACCCTTCCTACTGATGTTTCTGTTCTGTACTTCTCATTTCCCCAATGGTGAGACAAATTTCTGTTGTTTAAAATCACACAGTTTGGGGTACTTTGGAAGCTCTAGGAAACTAACACACTATCCAATAAGAGATTAATGTATTTCAATGTGCAGTTTCATGGTTCTACACCTTAGCAGAAATACAACATGTGAAGATGGCTAAGAAAATACCTCTAGTCTTATTAGCATATTTACTATGAGAAGAAAACACAAATAACTCCAAGGCATTACTCTCTTAGATATCATGAGAATGATAAAGACAAAAGTGTTGAAAGGAAAAGTTATGTTATTTGTGGCACCACTGTTCAGCAGGGAGATTCTGGGAAGATGGTGGCGGAGCCAGTTGGACGGTGTGAATCCCTGTGTTAATGAGTGAGTGTATGGACAAATTTATGTGCGTGTTGGTGTGTAAGTGGGCATATGAGTGGCTTACTGAGTGGGGACTCGAGAGCAAGTGGCCAGGGCTCTCCTGGTGAAACAGCTGGTGCCACAGCTGCTCTGCTTGAATCCTAGTACCTCCCAGGATGCAGAAGCTGAGCACCATTTTCTAAAGTTAACAAAGCTATCCCCAGGAAGTAGTTGCCTGCCCACCACCGCAGAGCTAGAATGGACACTGGCAGCGAGGGCCATGGAAGGTGTGCACCAATGGAGCGAGAGGCAGAGTCTCAAAGAAGGAGCAGGTATTGGCCACCACCCAACATCTGTACTTACTGCTACGACCTCTAACACCAGGCTAAGCTAAGACCTGGGCAGAGAAGTATTCCAAGGTGGGCTTGGTGGAACAGCAGACCTGCATCTTAAGACCATGGGGTGATCTCTACACTGATTTGTGACTGCTCTCCATGAACCCAGAGAGGATCTCCCCCAGTGCACAAGCTCAGGTAGGTAACAATTGATGCAGAGCCCCAGATGATCAAACTCCCTGTCCTGAGCCAGCTGTTGAGTGATAGACACATACAGTGGCTCTGACCAAGAAGAAGGCTAATGAGTGCCTAGCTGATCCCCCACATCCACTAGCAAAGAGTGAAAGAGATCAGAAGGGCAGGGTAGAGGCTGGAAGCCCCATCCCCTCCATCATGAACTGGATGCCACAGGAGCTGTGACCACATTGGGAGAGGAAGGAAATAGGATAGAGTCCAGCAGATGCTGAGTCAAGTCACCTCCCCATGGGCAAGCACTGGCTATCAATTTCAGGCAGCAAGGGATGAAGATTCTAACATCTCAAGTTTCAATAGTGAAGAGGGATCCTTCAGTAACAGATATGCAGTTGCAGAACCCTCCACAAGAGGGTACCTCCCCCAAAAGAGATATACTTAAGCTGAGAAATCTCTACCAGTGGGTTTTTGTGTTTTGTTTTTTTCTACACTTTTTTTTGTTTGTTTGTCCTATCTGTCCAGTTTGTTTGTGTCTTTGTTGACTGCTCTTCTCTTTTCTTTCCTCCTTCTTTTTTCTCTTTCTTCTCTTTTTTCTTTTTTCTCTCCTTCTTACCTCTCTTTTCTCTCTTATACTATATCTTGGACTTAGGGGTTACACAGGCATATCCTTTATAGGTCAAATTGTGTGAAGATGGAGAGCGAGTCCAGGTGACCCATTCAACAGACAGCAAGCATTGCGTCTCGCCAGTAGGTTCTGAATCTTTGTATCCTCTCCCATATCCATTAGTAAATGCTCAAAATTGTAAAAAGATAGCACAAAGCCCCATTCCCAGCCCTATTTCATAACTGACCAAACCCAGAGGCCTGGCTAAGGGAAGGTCAGAAGGTAGAGCAAATATCAGAAGTGATTGCTTCTCCATTTCCCACTGAGCAATGGAATTAAAGAGAAAGATAAGAGAACTACTACAATGGAAAAAAAAAAACAATGCAAAATCACTGGAAAACCTCAGAGTCTCAATAAAGAGACAGTACCTGAAATAACAGCCACTGGAGCACAAACAATGGCTTTCTACAACAATGACTGTACCCAGAAGGTACTTACAGAAATCAGAGAATCTATGAATAGAATAAATAAAGAAATGCAAGGGTTACAACTAATTAAAATTGCAACAGAGTTGGACAGACTCAAGAAAGCAAAGTAAGAAATAAAGAACGCTATCCAAGAAATAAATAACAAGCTGACAAACATGGAAAGCAGAATTTATCAAGCAAAAGAAAGAATTTCAGAGCTGGAAGACCAAAATATGGAATTAACCCAATCTATTAAAAATATAGGGGAAAAAAACTTGAGAAGAAAGAAGAAACTCTTCAAGAGATATGCAATTTTATCAAGAAGCCAAACCTTCATCTGATTGGCATACCTGAAGTAGAAAGAAACACAGAAAATACCTTGGAACAAACATTCCATGAGGTTATTCAAGAAAACTTTCCTCATCTGGCCAGAGAGATGACTTTACAAGCACAAGAGATTTAGAGAAACCCTGCAAGACATCTTATGAGAGGGCCAAGCCATAGACATATAGTAATTCACCTATACAAAGTAGGTATAAAAGAAAAAATCCTAAAGGCAGCAAGGGAAAAAGATCAGACTACCTACCAGAGAAGTCCAATCAGAATCACTCCAGACTATCTGCAGAAACACTACAGTTCAGAAGGGATTTGACCCCAATCTTTAATGTTCTTAAAGATAAACAATTTCAATCAAGAATTGCCCAGCCAAGTTAAGCTTCATCAGTAATGCATTAAACTCAATCCCAGATATCCAATCCCTGAAAGAATATAATGCTTCCAGACCAGTTCTACAGGAGATGCTTAAAAAGATGTACACAGAAGAAAAAAGAAACAAAAGAAAGACCATTTATGTCACATGATAACAAACAAACACAGAAGTAAGAGATCATACAACACACCTAGAAGAATGAAAATAAACACATATATTAACACAAAGGTTAAGAAAACAAAAAAGAGCCTATGACAGGAGCAAACTCTCACATTTCAATAATCAGCCTGTACATTAATGGACTAAATGTATCATTGAAAAGACTTAGAATGACAAACTAGATAAATGAGTGTGACCCAACAGTATACTGCCTCCAGGAAACACACCTCATGACAAAAGACACCTGCAGACTTAAAGTTAGAGGACAGAGAATAGACTTTCAGGTGAATGAAAAACAAAAGAAGACAGGAGTCACAATTTTAATACCAGACAAAACAGCCTTCAAGTTATTGAAAATTTAAAAAGATAAAGAAGGACACCACATAATGATAAAAGGCTCAATCCATCAACAAGAAATTTCCCTCCTGAACAGATAGGCACCCAATACAGGAGCACCAGGATTTATAAAGCAACTACTAAGTAAACTAAAAAATGACATTGACTCCAACACTATCATAACTGGAGACTTAAATAACCCACTAGGTAGATCATTAAGAAAAAAATCAATAAGGAGAACTGGAATATCAACTTGATACTTGACCAAATGGTCTTAATAGATACGTACAGAACATGCCACTCAACAGCCACAGAATATACGATCTACTCACTACCACATAAAACATACTCCAAGATCAACCACATCCTTGGCCATAAATCAAACATAAACAAATTTCACAAGATCAAAATACTACCACGCACCTTCTCAGACAATAGTGGAATAAATATCGCCACCAACAAAACCCCCAAAACACACAAAGACATGGCCACAAAATGGCATGATGATGAACAATTTCCAGGTCAACAAAGAAGTCAAAATAGAAATTAAAAGGTTCTTGGAAACAGATGAAAACAAGGACACATCTTACCAAAACCTCTAGTACTGCTTTCCAAGAGGAGAATTTATAACTCTCTGCACACATATCAATAAAATAGAAATATCACGAGTTAACAGCCTAACAAATCACCTGAAGGAACTGGAAAGGCAAGACCACCAAAATCCTAACATCAGTTGTTGATGAATCTAGATCACCATAGTTAAAACCCAAATATGGGACATGGAAGATTAAAAACATCATAGAAAAAAATTAATAAAGCAAAAAGCTGGTTTTTCAAAGGGTAACCAAGATTGAAAGATCTCCTAACCAGATTGACCAAGAAAAAGAGAAAAAAACCAAATAAATGCAATAAGAAATGCAAAATATCAAGTCACAACTGACCCTGAAGAAATATAAAAGATTACCAGAGATTATTATGTCCACCTGTATGGAAACAAACTTGAAAACCTAAATGAAATGGAAGACTTTCTGTCATCACACAACCTCCCAAGGTTGAAGCAAGAAAAAAATAAGACCCTAAATAGACCAATAACAACCCAAGAAACTGACTCTGTCATAAGAAAATTACCTACAAAAAAAAGTCCAGGAGCAGACAGCTTTCAAGTGGAACTCTACAAAACATACAAGGAAGAGCTGGCATCTATCCTATTGAAAGTATTCTAGGCAACCCAGAAAGACAGAACTCTCCTCCAATCATTTTTTGAAGCTAACATCACACTGATATACAAACTTGGTAAACATCTAACAAAAAAAGAGAACTGCAGGCAAATGTCCCTGATGAACATAGATGCAAAAATTCTCAACAAGGTTTTAGCAAATTGGATAAAAAATTATCTACCATGACCAAGTAGGCTTCATTCCTGGGATACAGGGCTGGTTCAACACTTGCAAGACCATTAATGTAATTTAATACATCAACAGATGTAAAAATAAGAACCACATGATAGCATTATTAGATGCAGAAAAGGCTTTCAACAAAATCCAGCAACCCTTCTTGATAAAAACCCTCAAACACCCAGGCATAGAGGGAACATTTCTCAAAATAGTAATAGCCATCTACAAGAAACTCACAGCAAACATATTGTTAAACAGACAGAAACTGGAAGCATTTCCCCTAAAAACTGGAACAAGACAAGGTTGCCTACTGCCATCGTTCCTGTTCAACATAGTTTTGGAAGTCCTAGCCACAGCAATCAGACAAGAAAAGAAAATCTGGGACATCCAAATAGAAAAAAAGGAAGTTAGGTTATCCCTCTTTACTGAAAATATGATCCTATACCTTGAAAACCCAAGAGAATCTGTTAAAAACCTGCATACTTTAATAAAGAATTTTGGCAAGATAAATGTGCAAAAAACAGTTGCATTTTTATACACCAACAACAAACAAGATGAGAATCAAATAAAAAGCACAATTCCATTCATGATAGCCACACACACCCACACACACAAAAGAAATACCTTGGCATCTTTTTAATCAGAGAAGTGGAAGACTTTACAATGAAAACTACAAAACACTGATAAAAGAAATCAAAGAACACAAATAAATGAAAAAATACTCCATGCTAATGAATTGGAGGAACCAACGTTGTTAAGATGTCCATTCTACCCAATGCAATCTACAGATTCAACACAATACCCATTAAATTACCAACATCATTTTTCTCAGGGCTGGAAACAACAATAAAGAAATTCATGTGGAGACATAAATGACCATGAACAGTCAAAATAATCCTCAGCAAAAGAAATAAAGTGGGAGGAATCACACTCTTGGACTTTAACCCTTATTATAAGGCTATAATAATCAAAACAGCCTGATATTGGTATAAGAATAGGCATATAGACCAATGGAACAGAATAGAGATTCCAGAAGCAAAACCTCAATTTATCAACCAACTCATCTTCGACAAAACCTGCATCAACAACTGTTGGGAAGAGAAGAACCTATTCAGAAAATGGTGCTGGGAAAATTGGCTGACCACAATCAGAAGAAACAAGACCCTTACCTACCACCATATTCAAAAGCCAACTCTAAATGCACCAAAGACCTAAATGTAAAACCTTACACTATAAGATCTTAGAAAATGCAGGGGACACCCTTACAAAAAACTGGAAGAGGACACCAATTCTTGATCAAAACTCCAATAGCCCATGTCAAAAGGGATAAGATTGACAAGTGGGATCTCATCAGACCGAAAAGCTTCTGCAAAGCAAAAGAAACCAAAACAGAGTGGGGAGACAACATACAGAAGGGGAAAAAATGTTCAATAAAGGCCAAACATCCAGGGTCTACAAGGAGCTCAAATTGCCAAAAGTAAAAAAATAAACAGCCCTATTAAAAAGTGGGCAAATGATATTAACAGATTCTTCTCAAAAGAAGACATAGGAGCAGGCAACAGATACATGAAAAAAATACTCAGTCTCACTAATTATCAAAGAAATATAAATCAACCCACATTGAGATACCACCTAACTCCAGTGAGGATGGCCATTATTAATAACTCAAAAATCAACAAGATGCTAGAAAGGATGTAGAGAAAAAGGAACCCTACTACAGGTGTTGGTGAGAATGTAAACTAATATACCACTGTGGAAAACAATGTGGCAATTTCTAAAAGATCTAAAAATTGACCTTCCATATGACCCAGTAATCCCCTTCTGGGAATATACCTGGAAGAATTCAAATCATTCTACGAAAAAAATACTTGCACATGCATGTTTATTGCAGCACTATTCACAATAGCAAAAACAAGGAGCCAACCATGCTGCCCACTGAAAAATGGACTGAATAAAAATATTTGGGATATATACACAATATAATATTATGCAGCTTTAAAGAAGGACAAAATTATGGACTTCACAGCAACATGGATGGATTTAAAGTCCATTATATTCAGTGATCTATCACAGAAACGAAGAATTGAGTACCACATGTTCTACCTCATAAGTAGACCCTCAACATTTATCATAATACTGCATGAAAGTGATTGGCAGTAGCAGGTCACTGCCAGGGGAGTGGGGGCACATAACATTGATAAGGGTACCTGATCTCAAACCAGGCAAAGTGAGGGCCAATGGGAGGTCCCAAATTCACCTGTACGATGACCACTTATGTACCCAACCCTGAATTGTACTCCACGTCTTTATAATTAAAAAATAAATAAACAAAATCATTTGGAGACATCGTCCTAGGTAGCATAAAAGTAGGTAGTTTGCAGGTGTTCTTCCTTAAGCCTAGTGATGTCTACTGCACAGTGAAACATATTTCTGGAAATGTAACCCCAAAGAAGGCTGTTACTTTGCTGTCATTCCACTGTGGCTTATTCACTGAACTAACACAAATAATCAAACAACGTTCTGTTCAACATTACACAGGGAGTTGTACAACATGCATGTTTATATTTTCTCATTAACATCAGTGGGAACATCCAAGGTTTCCTCTCAGTTTTCTTCAAAAGCAATCTGCAGCTTCCAAAAGAAAATATTAATAATAATTATTCAGGAGTAACATGGAAAGATTTTAAGCTAAGGGAAAAAGGGGGCAGTGATATAATCAAGGCAGCTATTTAGGAGGCTGGTCTTCAAAGAGTTTATAGGATAAAGTGGTCAGTGAAAAGATGACTAAAGTCTAGAAGTAAGAAGACCAAAACTGAATGAGGTAGCAATTACTGGAGATTAAATGATAGTTATAAGATAGATCATAAAAACAAAAACAAACTGAGCAACAGAGTGGCAAAATAAGACTTAAAAGAATTGATTAGGCTGTGAAGAACAAGTCAGATGGAATAATTTCAAGAATTAGAGCTTGGGTGAATGGAGTTGTGGCTATTTCCTTGGGAGATGTGTTACTCGAAGTCTAGATCCTGAATTAAAAAGGTATTATTATACACAGACACCTTTAATGAACTCTGTCAATAACCAATCCATGGATGATTTCAAAAACTAATCCTGAATATAACTATAAAAGAATAGCATTCACAGTGCTGTCACTTCAACTTCCATAGTGGTCCAGTGGTTCATAGACTTACAATACCCCGTTCTCTGCTGAAATTTGATTTATTTTTGACAGCTACAGCCTCAGATTATTTTTGTCCCTTCCCCATATTGCCCTTGAGATTTACTTTATCTATGGTGGGCATCTCTGTGCTGCATAAAGTGTCCAAGCACCTATGACAGTGTAAAAATATATATATTAAAATAAAATAATTAAAATTTTAAATGAGTCACGGTGTCAGATATAGCTCAGATACCCTTACTGCCTGCAGAAAGCACTTGGCTGTGAGTCTTGTCTTCCTTTTACTGCCATTTATTTGTTTATGTTTGTGCCTGGATGCTCTAAAGAGATCATAAATCCCTCAAGCATCATAGATTATATCATAGATTTCTCTGTTCTTAATGCATAGCCTACTTTTCTGCCATTGTTTGTGCTCAATTAAACTTAATTGATGACAATGATTAATATTTTTAAGGAAGAAAAAAACTGAATTCCTTTTTCTGTTACCAAACCATACTTGTTTCTTTCCATTTGCTTCCTTCCCTGGAATATTTTTCACAAATATAAACTAGTCTGACAAATGATTTTAGGAACCTTCATAACCTATGAGTCTAATGTTTTTAAGCATAAGAGTTAAATCTTCTGTTTAAAATAAGTTAAATTTTATGCTTCATTTTGAGAAAAATGTTTTGAGTTATGTGTAAAAACATAGATAGAGTTAAATAATAAAGCAGATAAAATAGAGATACCATGAACAGCATTTAGATTCAGAGTCTATAACTTTCACTTCTACGCTAACTCAATCCACCCACCTACCCAAGTTGAAGTGTCATTTTTTCCTATGGCACCTCCTTAAAAATATCAGAGAATGATAGAGTGCAACGTGGTATGAGTCTATTTTTCTGTTGCCTTACAGGTTAATCATAGTGTAGTAACAGTACAAGCTATTTTGAAGGGGTGGCGTGCCCACTAGACAGAAACATTAATCATGCCCTGGGCCTCTTAACAATCCACACGCCCCTTCATCCCTAAGCACACTCATATACCTTTGTTCGGCACTGAAAACAAATACCTGTAATTTTAAAATCATGTCCTTGGAATCATTAAGCCCTGATTTATGTACACTTTGAACTCCAATTATTTTCATTTCCCTCTCTGTCTCACCCTCTTAGGAATAACTATGACCTTGCTGAAGGAGTTCCACATATTACGTCCTTGCAGTAGTTTGAAACAATATAGTAGGACTTTCATAAGCCAACTCTGATACCTGTCAACCTGATCATCACATATTTTCTATTTTCCAGCTTCAACACTTCAAATGTAAAGCTTCTTGAAGTCCAGCCTTCAAAATGTATGTTGATTTGCATAAAGATTCATATTTTGGCAAACTTGAACATAGTTTCCCTTACAAATGCCATCCTGGTAATTATTATTAAATTAATTACAAATTCATAATTTCTTATGGTGAGTCTTGAAATTAATATCTATGCCATATTTATTATTTTTGTTCTTATATCTGAAAGAATATTAAATATCTTGATCTATGTCGACATATTCAAATAAAGACTACTGAATATCTTTTACAAAATATTTCAACAATTCAGTTAAATAATGTTAACATATAAGAAAATACATTGAAACAACAGGTTGGTAAATTTTTTAATGTACGCTGTTGGCAGGAGTAACTTTAAGAAGCATTCTAATGCTCTGACAAAAAAGTTTTTAAATGAACCACCATTCAGGAAGGCCTGTTTTCAACATGTCAAGAGGCCTGAAAAATTTAAACTTTAACCCTAACTTTATTCCTAGAAATTTTTCTCAGAAAAACTAGGGACAGAAACAAATATCAACTTCAAAAAATGTTCAACAAAAATTATTTATAACAAAACAGTGCAAGCAAACTAAATATCTATCAACAAATAATAGTTGCATCAATTATGATAAAACTATATAATGGACTTTTATCATGTTTTAAAATAATATAGCATCTGTAGTTCCAGTACTTGGAAGGCCAAGTTGGAAGGATCATCTAAACCCAGCAGGTCAAGGCTATGATGGCTGTGATCATACCACTTGCACTGCAGCCTGGGTGACAAGAGTAAGACTCCAACTCAAATAAAGTAAAATAAAATAGAATAATATAAAAAGCAATATTAATGCTATTTGAAATAAATAGAAATTACATATATACAACATGATCAAAACAAGATTATGAATAGCAAGAAACGAAGATAGAGAGAGGAGAAAAAGAAAAAGAGAAAGGAGAAAGGGATGAAAGGAAGAAAAGAAAATCATGGATTAAGGTTTTTGAGCACATACTAGTTATGATCAAAATATTAATGAAAAATGATAAGCATGCATTCATTCATTCATTAATTTAACAAATGAAAACTACCAATAACTAAGTTTCAAGCAAAGAATAGAACTATTTAGCTGTCTGGTGTAGTATTTGATTTATATCATGCTATAAAGCAGGGTTATCTTTGTGAGGCATAGCCTAAAGTACTATGGCTACCAAGGGAATATAAAAAATCTGAATAAATTATGACTACATTCTTTTTTTTGAGTTGGAGTCTCACTCTGTCGCCCAGACTGGAGTGCAGTGGCCGCTCCCGGCCACCGCAGCCTCGACCTGCTGGGCTCCGGCAATCCTTCCACCTCAGCCTTCCAAGTAGCAGGAACTACAGGTGCGCGCTACCATGCCTGGCAGATTTTTTGATTTATTGTAGAGATGAGGTCTCGCTGCCCAGGTGGGTCTCGAATGCGCGGGCTCAGGTAATCCACTCACCTCAGCCTCCCAAAGGCGCGGGATTACAGGCTGAGCCACCGAGCCCGGTTTATGACTACATTCTTGACCAACATTTCCTACTTTATTTCTACTATTTTAATTTAGAATTTATATTTTTTTCATTAAGATTCACATGCAAATTCTAATGATCCTCTGTCAAAAAAATATCCAAAGATGTTCCTTTGTTCAAAATATTCTGGTATACATACACACACCATTTGTGGCTCCTAACTCACACACCATTCTACCAATGTTGAACAGTAGTATGTGGCAATCATTTCTAAAATTGGGTTGATGGCAACAAATTAGCACTTGTAGCTTTCTCGTCATTTGATCAAGGTTTGATCATGCTTAGAACGTTTCCTAAAATGAACTCCTGCATGTGTGTATGTATGTGCGTATGTATGTATGTATATATTTTTATTTCAGAGATGTGGGGTACAATTCAGGGTTAGGTATACACATATTCATTATGCAGGTACCCTTGTTGATGAGGTGTGCCCTCCCCACTGCCCCAGGCGAATTCCCACTACTGCCAATTCTTTTCTTATATAGTATTACGATTATTATTCAAGGCTCACTTATAAGTGAGAACATGTGAACTCCTGCATTTAAACACACCTCCTAGACATGGAGTCTCCTTAACTGAAGATTCTTTAAGACAGTTCTTATTTCTTTAAATGCCCCATAAGCTTGATGTGTGGGAAACTATTTTCAACCTCATCCTTGAAGAGATTTGCTGTACTGAGTACTTCATAATGACAAGGTAACAATCATTGAAAAGACAAAACTTTTAAACCCCAGTTTAGGCCAAGACCCAACTAAGATGTCAATGACCCTCTAATAATTGGTTCAGGTCTCTAGGCTTCTTAGGAACACAGTTTAGGTAACAAACTCAAGACATTTGAGCGGGTTTATTTAAGAATACATACTTGTTTACACTAGGACTTATTGTCAGTTTGGCATACTTAAAGTTCAGGATCTAGAATTTAGGAAATTTAAAAAAAAAACTTCCAAGGTTGTTGAATTGCGAATCAACACAGACAGATGTGTTCACTCGGAGTCTATAATTTCCCTTCTACATCAAAATATAACTACTTCGAGTTCAAGAATCTCAGAATTCCCTACTCAAATGCCCTCATATCTGCTTCCAGTGATTGAGTAGTCCTCTTCTCTAGGTCTGTCATCTCTAGGGACATCTGTGTCTCCAGTGTGTAATGCAAATCTCAGGGAGTGGGTGAGGGCAGAAATCTGTGGGAGTTATGAACTGTGCTTAAAAAGATTAGGAGGACAAGTGTAGAGGGTCATGTCTGTAATCCCAGAATTTTGAAAGACCACTTGAGACCAAGATTTTGAAACCAGCAACACAGTAAGAACTTGTCTCTACCTAAATAAAAATAAATAAATAAATAGATAGATAGATAGATAGATAGATAGATAGATAGATAGATAGATAAGCCAAGTGTGATACAGGCTTATAGTCTCAGCTACTCGGGAAGCTAAGGCACAAAGGTCACCTAAGCCCAGGAGGTCAATGCTGTGGTGAGTCATAATCATGACACTACACTCCAGCCTGGGCAGGGTCCCAATACACATGTATGCAAGGCCCCTCATAGTATGAGACAGAATCAAGATGGGCAAGATTACATCAAGAATCATTAACCAGGGTCTTGATGTGTGGAAGCTAGTTGTTCTTCTTTTACCACATTTTACATGGAATTCTCAGGAGTCTGAGAATGTAAAATTCCAACCTGCCCTTCCTAATCATGATAAATAGGTTTCTGTCAAATCAGGAAGGAAGAAGATGTTTTATTTAACAGATTTTTTTGACTTATAACATTTAAATATTAGATATTTTGTCATATAATATATAGGCCTCCATCACTACTGTTGCTTCATAACTTGAAAAGTTAAGGGAAGATCAAGTTAAGGTTTCATCTGTGAGCAAATTAAAAACATCAAGTCAGCTGGAATCTATTAAAGTTCAGTCAACAAAGAAGTTGAAAATACAGTTGACCCCTCAACAACGAGTTTGAACTGCACAGGTCCACTTTTGAGACAACAAGACCCATTCCCCTCTTTTCCCTTCTCTTCAGACTACTCAACATGAAGATGATGAGGATGAAGACCTTTATGATGATCTACTTCCACCTAATGAATAGTAAATATATTTTCTCTTCCTTATGATTTCCCAACAATAGTTTCTTTTTTCTAGCTTACTCTATTGTAAGAACACAGTATATAATACAAACACATTAAAATATGTGCTAATTGACTGTTTATATTTTTGATAAGGCCTATGGTCAACAGGAGGCTATTAGTAGCTAAGTTTTTAGGAAGTCAGAAGTTACACATAGATTTTTGACTATGTGGGGGAGTTGGCACCACAATATCTGCATTGTTCAGGGGCCAACTGTATACAGAATTGGGGGCAAAGAGAGAAGAGTGGAAACTACATAGAGAAGTCAAGGGATGAATAAAGAGGGAAAGGATTTAAAGAGTAAGAGAAAATGTACAAGAAAAATTGAAGCTAGACTAAAGAGAGAAGAAAAGAGAGAAAAGACATAAGAGAAAGAATAAAATATATAGCATGAGAGCTTAGAAGAGAGAAGCTATAGACAGATGCACTGGGAGTAAGGTGAATTAAGTCTGCAGTTAACTAATTTTAAGTTCATCAGTCAATTTAACAAAACTCTCTAAGCTTCTATTCCTTTTACTACAGAATAATGGATTAAACTACCTGGGTTCAAAGATCAATGCTACCTTTTTATTTTTATTTATTTATTTTTGAGTCATGGGTCTCACTCTGTCACCTAGGTTCATGATCACAGATCACTGCAGTCTTGACCTTCTGGGCTCAGGTAATCTTCCAGTCTCAGCCTTTCAAATAGCTGGAACTACAGACACGTACCAACATGCCTGTCTAATTTTGTGATTTTTTTTTTTTTTTTTGGTAGAGACAAATTTTCATTATGTTGCCCAGGCTGATCCCAAAATCTTAGATTCAAGCAGTTTGCCTCAGCCTCCCAAAGTGCTGGAATTACAAATGTGAGGCACCTCACCCAATAATCAATATTACTTTAATAATTAATCAGTGTTTTTCTTTCTTTCCTTTCTTTTTCTTTTTCTTTTTTTTCTTTTCTTTTTTGTTTGTTTGTTTTGTTTTGTTCTGTAATTGTTTCATCAGAGGAAGTCAGGGCTGGCACATCTGCGAATCCATCACTCTTAGGATCATATTTTTACCAAAGAAGTCTCTTACTTTGACAGCTTGGATTGTCTAAAATAACCCCTGAATTGGCAGGAGTCAATGATGATCAGTGGGACTTGCATTTTAAGCTGGGCTGTGTGGCTGGCACAGAGAGAAAAAATATGTTAAATTTAACTGTATTGTTTTTCCATGAGCAATGTCCTAATGCAGTTTTATTATTTCTAAGAATAGGTCCCAGAATTACTCATACAAAATTTCTTTTTAATCCAACCATTATATATACCTGAGTCATAAATTAGAAATTAACTGTAAGCATGCAGTATATGTAAAATTTCAAATACTCTAATAAGAATCATCAATGAATAAAAATAAAGTAGCAAAGTACTCATTTAAAGAAGAACTGAAAATGACATTGTACATAGACAGTTTATTTTCTCCTCCTTTTGCCCATTTCTTAGTACGACGCAAACACTACACTATTTAGAAATAAAATATTCTTCACTGATAAAAGAAAATTGAGTAAGAATAATTTCAAAGCTAGAACTATTGACAAGAGACTATAGCAATTAAAATACTGATAAGTACTTTGCTCTCTTTCAGCAGAATTATCTCTATTTATTTAAAATCACTGGAACAGAAGCATCATGAAAGGAGACGGAAGACAACTGCAGCCCTCTTGAGACTAATATAAAAGTCAAAACTTTCATGAAGAAACAATAGTGGTCTTTATAAGCCAAGCAGCCTTGGCTTCAATCTTTTTTTTTTTTTTTTTTTTTGTAACATTTATGAGACTTCAAGGCCACTGCTGTGTTTTTCTCTGTAGTTTATACAGAAACATTTGCTTATTGAAGAAAAGATGAGTGTCTGTATAGGTAAGCTATGAAACAGACATAGAGACATGTAATTCCAGATGGAAATAAAATAAGATGAAGAAGTTGTAGAGATTAGAGAACGGGCAAGGAAATTCATTCATGGCCACAGTCATCATTCATAGTTTTTTTGAGCTCCAAATATGCCATTTCCTTCTGGAGTTTATTGGTAAAGTGTATAGGAACCAAAACTGCTCTTAACATTTTAATTACACATTTAAAAACAGATCTGAATTAGTTTCTGACATGTTTTTACATCTAATAATATTCTACTCAAGAAAATATGAAGTAAGAAGAGGTGAACTTGTCCATTTTCTTATCTTCCAAAACTAACTTAGAAATAAAATTAGAAGACAAGGGATAGAATAAATGCAACATATTAAGGTTACTAGCCTTCACATTATATGGAAAGTGTAAAGAATGAAGGAATAAGGAAAACTGTCATCATGGCTTTAGTTTTTAAATTTAGAAAACGAAATGCTCATGTTTAAGGTATTTTGATTTTATCATATTCTTCTTATAATGTTTTTAATCCATTCACTTATATATGTTGGAAATGTATACTTTGGAAAGTTTAGAACCTAATCATAGACTCTGTTTTGTAAAATAATAAATAAATTACTACACCAAAAACTTAGTCATTTCTTGTCATTATATATAAATTATGGGCTCATTTTAAATTCAGTTGAGAATATTACCTATTTATACCTGTTGCTTAAATTTGAGAATGGTCAAAGCCAAAACATTTAGAATCTTTGTATAGGAAACTAGAAAAATAAGAATTAAGAATAATTGCCTTATGTTACACTACGGATCTAGTGGGAGATGAGAAGCTTCTTAGAACTACAGTCATGCACAGCATAATATTTTAGTTAATGATAAACAGCATATACTATGGTGGTCCCATAAGATTATAATAGAGCTGAAAATTTCCTATCGCCCAGTGATGTCTTGATAGTCCTGAACCTATGGAGGCCTAGGCTAATGTGTATATGTGTGTCTTAGTTTTCAGCAAAAAAGTTTAAAAAGTGAAAAAAATACAAACTTTAAAACATAAAAAAATGCTTATAGAATAAGGATATAAAAAAGAAAATATTGTTGTACAACAGTTCAATGTATTTGTGTTTTAAGCTAAGTGTTATCACAAAAAAAGTCAAAAAGGTAAAACAAGTTTATAAAGTAAAAAAGTGATAGTAAGCTGTTTATTATTGAAGAAACAAATTTTAAAAATAAATTTAGTGTAGCCTACATGCACAATGTGCATAAGTCTACAGTAGTGCACAGTTATGTCCTAGGTCTTCACATTTACTCACCTCTCACTCACTGACTCACCCAGAGCAACTTTCAGTCCTGCAAGTTCCATTCATGGGAAGTGTCCTCTACAGGAGTTTCATTTTTAAAAATTTATAGCATATTTTTACTGTACCTTTTCTATGTTTAGATATGTTAGATACACAAATTTCTCATTGTATTAGTTTGCCTATAATATTCAGCACAGTGACATGCTGTACATGTTTGTACCCCGGCACAAAAAGCTGTACCATAGAGCCTAGGAGTATAGTAGGCTGTACCATCTAGACTTGTGTAAGTACACTCTATGATATTACACAGCAATGAAATCTCCTAACGACACATTTCTCCAAATGTACTTCTGCCATTAAGAGACACACGATGGTATTTCATTTTTCCTATAAAATCTTGAGAAGCAGCGTAAAAGCACAGAAATCTGTTAGTAGAATGTTGAGTTTTAATCTTGATTCTACCACTTAATAGATGTGTGAACTTGGCCAAGTTTCTTAACTGCTTTGTGCCTCAGTGTCCTCATTTTTTTTTTTTTTTTGAATCAGGATGTTACTCTGTTACCCAGGCTAGAGTGGCACAATCATAGCTAACTGCATTCTCAAACTCCTGGGCACAGGCAATCCTTGCATCTCAGCCTCCCGAGTAGGTGGGACTACAGGTGTACTCCACTATGTCCGGCTAATTTTCCTATTTTTGCCCAGGCTGGTTTTAAACTCCTGGCCTCAAGCAATTCCCCTGCCTTGACCTCCCAAAGTGTTGGGACTGCAGGCATAAGCCACCACGCCCAGCCAGTTTCCTCGTCTTTCATGGAAGTGGTAATACTACTACCTTCTTTATAGGTGCTAGTTATAAGTACAAAAATGAAATGAAATGAATTAACATGTTTTAGAGATTTAAAACAGAACAACTCCTGGCACAGTCATTTTATGAAAATAAAAAAATAGTAATGTTTCTTGATGAAACCTGTCGCTTTCATCTCATTGTACCTTAGAAGCCCTCTTAGCAAGTATGGTTTGTCCCACTGGCTGATAGATTAATTAACTAGAAACTGGTTCTAATAAATAATCAGTTTATTAAAAGAAAACCAAACACATGCAAAATATTATATTTTATTTAAATACCAGTGACTGCATATTTATTGGACAATATTTTGATGTAAAGTCAAGGCCTTTTCTCTGAATGTCAGCCTGTTGAATAAATTCTATTATTTCTTTTCTGCCCTAAATATTATCTACATTATTGACTTCTGTGTAAAATGGAATGTTTAGAGATACTTGTGAACTACACTGAGTACAGAATGCATCTAGAGTACTATAAGTTTTCTCCAATCTTTGAGAGTTGCCTAGTTCTCTACATGTCAATATTTTAATAGAAGCTTACTTTTTCAGAGTAAAAAAAAAAGTCATCCATATAGGTTTCTTGGAAGTATTTGTCATACTCATGGTTTACAAATTTATATAACAATTAAATTATCTAGTTATATATAACAAATGCAAAGGACATATACAGACAATCTCCGACTCATGATGGTTTGACTTAACAATTTTTTGAATTTATTATAGTGAGAAACTGACATTCAGTAGAAACCATGCTTTGAACTTTGAATTTTAATCTTTTCTCAGGGTAGCAATATGCAACACAATACTCTCTTGTGATGCTGGGCCAAATCATCTAACACAGAGTCTATGTTATAATAAACTGATGAATATCTCATGCAGTGTATTGAATACATAATGTTCTGAAAGTGTTCCAAGTATAATTAGATAGGCTAGGCTAAGCTATGATGTTCCTTAGGTTACATGTATTAAATGCATTTTTGACATGATATTTTCAACCTACGATGAGTTTGTTCGTATGGTTATAGCCTCATTGTAAGTCGAGGAGTATCTGTATAGATCTGAGAATATGGCTGGCTCCAGGCTAGTATGCTACTGAACCTGAGAGAACACAAGTATGCAAAAATTCAGAAGGGATCTTACTGTGATAGGCTTCAAGTATCCTTGGCCACTGATCATTACATTTTAAAATAATGAAAATTGTCAGTTAATCCTTCAAGTTGTTTAAATGGAAGTCAATTAGGAGAATTTCTATTGTGTTTACTTTACTTGATTGTTTATAAGTCTGAGTCCCAATCTAGATTCTGACCACTTGAGGAAAGAGGGTCACATTTATTCATTTTTGCATTTCTAACATAGTGCCTGGATCACAGCAAGTACTTAATAACTGCTGGCTAAATAAATGAATGAGTTTGGATTAACTAATATCTGAGTACATCACACTAGAGTTGCTGTATATTCTTAACCTGAAATGTTTACCATGGCCTATTATTAAACCCACCTGCAAGTATTATTATTGAAATTATAAAAAACTTCATTATAGAAATGGTTTTCTCATAACAGGGATAATCACAAGATAATCGCTGAATACAGCTTTAGAGTTAAACTATAGTGTGCATGTCATATATTTTGATCCAACGATGATAGTCATTTAGAATAAATATTCTTATTTAGAATTCTAAGCAAGGACAACTGCTAGGGGAAATCTGCCCTCCTTGCAGCCATTTCAAAATATTAGGCAATTTTTGAAGGATGATCTTTTGAATTATCCATTTGAGTCTTAAGAGTCTCTTCATTCTTTGATTTTTTTTTCAATATCTGTCTCATATTTCAACTTCATATTTACTCCTTAGGCTTTTGGAAGCATACAATACCTTTAATAGCACTCTGTGACAGGCCTGTACAATCAAGGTTTTCAAGTCTGCTCTATAACTGTTGATTTGTTGATTGGAGCTTAACCTTCTCTTCTAAAGTAATGCCTGCAAGAAGCAGCATGCTTTGTAGAACCACAGTTTATGAGAGTGTTATAGTCTCTACTTCATGCTGTTTGTCAGGTGAATGAGATGATAATAGTCAAAGATGACTAGAAAATACCTACACAAGTTTATATAGAATCATCACAGTTCAAATCCTTGAACAAGAAGCAAAGTTGAACACATTGCCAGACATTACAGAAAATGAAGTAGACTAGTCTAACCAAGGTCATTTCCCTAAATAGGTATCACTCTAAGTGTGGGTCAGAATCCTTCAAGGATCTCAAGATCAAAACTATTTTCATGATACTAGTGACATCGCATGCCTTTTTTTACCCTATATTCACAAGTGTGCAGTGTACAAACAGTTCATTAATATGGACTCAAATTCCACACTGAAACTAACCTTTAAAAAATTAACACATCGGGTCTCAGTGTGGTACCAAAGAAAAATATCTATCATTATATAAAAAGAATATTAGATCAGATTTTCTTCATACCTTTCCACCAAAACAACATATTTTACAAGGTTAAATGCAGAAACAGGATAGAAGATCCAGTCTCACAGTAAGTTATTGAAAATAGGTTTACCCAAATGTAAAACAGCACCACTTGTCTTGCTTATATTTTTGTCTTGGTAAACAATTATAAAAATAAATTATTTCCATTATTTTGCATTATATGTAATTTATTTTTTATTGATAATAATTAATTATAATAATTAACAATGATATAATTGTTTTTAGTCTTTTTTAGAAACTAAGTACTATACATTATTCCCACTTTTCATTTCTAATATCATATTTGTATATATTACCCACATAAACAAAAACTATTTTTTTGGAATCTTTGGTGCTTTTGCCCTAAATGAAACAAGTCTAATCTAAACATTAAAATGCCATATATTTCAATACCATATAATGACAACTTTTCCTAAAATAAGTGACAAAGAAGGTAATAAGCTAGAAAGAACACTATTGAACCCTTTTCTCTCTTGTTTCCAGTTGTCACATTTTGAAGTAGAAAAGGTAAAATCTCATTTTTAAGTGACTTTGCCTAAGTTTTATAGCTATTGGCATGAAACAGATTCTATCAACCATTGCAAAACATCAATAGAACTTATACATACTAAATATAACTATTTTTGTTCTTAAGTCAAGAACTTTTCATTGATTTTGGAACTACTCCTATCTATTAACATAACAATGGCAGTGACTAAATTCCATACAGAAAATGTAGTGAAAGAGTGATCTCTAAATTAAATAACAAATTCTGCTCTACTTAGAATAAGACATAAAATATCAACAGACAAAATGTGTTTACTTTGCTTGAAAATGTGTACATGTGTATTGTTGTGTTGTATATGTATTATATCTGCACAAATAAATTATTTTTATCTTACAGAATTACCTCAGTGCTAAAGTTTACACACACACACACACACACACACACACACACACACACACACACCACTGTATACTGGTTTAAGAATCAGAATTGGTATCAAAGTCATCTAGCTTTAAAAAAATTAATAAGAATTTCAAAACACCTATGCTACTTGGATTTCTGTCTCTGGGCTATTAAACGATGTTGCAACAATTATGCCATGACTCCACTATATAAAAGCTATGACACCCTTTTAGCTCATTATTATTTAAATGTTAAATGCTCCATTATAGAGGTAAATTGGGTTTAAAATAGAATGTTTCAAGCAGAAGAGCAAAAAATATAAGGTTAAACAGTGTGAGGAACCAGAGCTCCAATTTGTGGTATAAAGCTTGCTAGGGCATGGATTGATCTTTTGAAATACTAAGAAAGCCAGACCCTATGACATGCCCTATGGAGAATAAATATACTGATCTGGAACAAAAATGTGAAACAGCTGTTAAGTGGCAGAAGAAATGTGCATTGAACCACAAGCCTGTCATAAATATTGCACTCTTAATCAGAAAGCATCTGTCTTTTCATTTCCTTTTCAGCAATCTCTGTATTGCATTTAATCTGTGAAGAATGTTTCTCCTAACAGGTGCAATAGTGTTTACAAATTTAAAACCTTATTTAAGTGAAGATTACAACTAGAGATATTTCAATTAACAGGGCAATATTTTATGAGAAGGAATCATTCAAACATTTGGCAAGTCCATAGACTGGTTTGCATTTGTAAAATTTAATTATTGGAAAATTGGAGTATAGATGCCAAGAAAAGCTAAAGATAAAAAGTGCTTTAGTCAATTTGATGCGATATATTTGCATCTGGAGAGACTGTAGGGAAAATACACTTGTGGGAATGTAAATAACTTAATTATTAGGGATAGGTATTATAAAATGTCATGTTTCATTAAAAAAAGAACTAATAATGACCCACGTGTTCATAATAAGTGGCCTCGTTGACACAAGTTTGTTTTCCTGCCATTCAACTTTTCCCCTATTACTGTGACTCAGTTCTTGAAAGTGAATACAATAGATCCATAATCAATCTTTGTGGATAAAAAAATATTGACAGTAAGCCTAAGATTTGCTTATCATTTCCATTACACCCCCAAGCAAGTTGTAAATAGACAATTTCTTCAGAAACGTGGGTATAATAAAATTAGCTCGCGTAGAATACAAAACTTTTAAAGTGAACCTAGCTAAAAAATTATTAACTTTAGCTCTTTTTTTTTTTTTTTTTTTTGAGTCGGAGTCTCCTCTGTCGCCCAGACTGGAGGGCAGTGGCCGCTCCCGGCCACCGCAGTCTCACCTGCTGGGCTCCGGCGATCCCTCCGCCTCAGCCTTCCGAGAAGCCGGAATTACAGGCGTGCGCTACCACGCCCGGCTGATTTTTGACTTTATAGCAGAGATGAGGTCTCGCTGCCCAGGCGGGTCTCGAACCCGCGGGCTCAGGCAATCCACTCACCTCAGCCTCCCAAAGGCGCGGGATTACAGGCTGAGCCACCGAGCCCAGCAACTTTAAGTCTTTTACACAAAATGAGTGCAAAGATAATAAGCTCGGTTTCTACGGAGACCAGGCAGGTACAGTGAGTGACCCAGGTCTAGTGAAACATGTGATCCTGTAGGCTGATCATTCATTTCTCAATTTTTGATAGAAATAGGTATTAAAGAAAATATTCCATTAACAGTAGTCTTGGACAAGCGACATGGCATACTCTTTGATAACATGTCAAGGATTGTTTCCATAGAGAAAAAGAGCCCAATGTTTTCAGAAATCCAATTTTGCAATAACATGCAAGGCAAACAAAATATATTGGCAGACTGGACTTTTCCTTGGGCTTCCAATTTGTAATCTTTAGTGTAATGGTTGAGAACATGAGCTTCCTATCAAACAGATCTGAGGTCAAATTCTATCTTGGCCATTTATTACTTTATGGCCTTGGATAAGCTACTTGACTTTAAATTTCATGTCATTCTCAGCATGAAAGGAGTTAATAGTAAAAGTTAACACATAACAATGCATCAAATGAGAAATATGATATAAAATACTTAGCATAGCAAGTACTCAATAACTGGTAGATATTATTTTTTGCTTTAATTAGATACAGATAAAGAAACAGAGGCAGAAACCGAAGTAATATGACCATTAACATGCTGAAATTTAAAAACTCAGGCCTCCTGATTCCTAATTCACCAATCTGTTTCCTTAAGAATTATACAGAGGGTGCCAAAAAATACATATTTTAAGAAAAGAAAAAACTGTATAAAATTATAATGCTCAATTAGATGAATACAAGTCACATTTGACTTCTATAATTACAAAAGGTGCTCAAAATGGTTACCATAGGCATCCAGACACTTCTGATCACAGCAAACAGCTCTTAAAATATGTCTACATTTTTTGACATCCCTGATATATATGAATTACATTTTAAATCTAATTGCAAATTTATAAAAAAGCTCCAATCTCTTTACCTACTTTACTAATTGACAAGAGATAAATATTTTTTACACCATGAATAGAGCCTTTTTCAATCTTTGTAATTCCTCTTAATAGTTATATACAAATATTTATTATAAGTTAACACAGGAATCAAAGGTTAATATCTGTTCTTTAGAGAGTTCACACAAAATCATCTCATTTCAAGCATTTATATTTTATAAAGGACAAATCCATTAAAAGAATCCTACACTAAAGCAATATAAACAAGATCATTTGTTATAAAACATAGGGAACTCTTTTTAAATTACTTTTTTAGAGACAAATATAATTTGAAAATTATGCTGATGACGGGAATTGGATATTCAGAAAAACTGATTAGCTTCTTCAGACTAAGCCCATTCTGTTAGACAGAATTTAACCTTAAGAGTTTCACTGTTGAGAACAGCACCTTTTGGAACTTTACTGCTCCTTGCTTCCCAATCTTCCCCCTATTGACACCTCAGATCCTCTAGCTGATTCTCCCCAAATCCCACCTTTTAAGACCGAGAAGCTTGGTTTCCTTAACAATTAACAAACAACTCCCTTCTACAGATGCATTCTTATCTAAAAAGTTCAGAAACTGTCTCACTAATATGATGGACCCACAATCAGACAAGAATAATTGTGATGACAATTAAGGTCGATGAGTCCTCATTATGTGCCAGATGTTAACTAAACACTTTACATGCATGGTCTCATTTAGTCCTAACCACAGCTGCATAAAGTAGATTTCATAAGCATACCAAGGCACCTCATTTGTAAGATAATTCTGAAAAATGTTACATAATTTGTCTACTAAGTGTTAGAGTCAGGACATTAGTCCCATTTCCAAGGCCCAAGGCTATACTATTCTGCCTCTAAATTCTTGGCTTAAAACTCAACCAAGATGAAGTAGACACATATTAAATTGGAGTTATAATATCTTATGAATGACTGCAAAGACACATAAAGTTAAATATCATACATAATATCTAACATAAAAGTTATTAAAAATCAGGATATTGCATATCTGAAATTGAGCCCATACAAATGTAACTTTAAACACTCCTTTTCAGGAACATCTACATTTGAAGAACAAGGCAAGTTTTACTCTATTTTCCAGCCATGATTTTGTTAATGTAATAATTACCTCCAACAAGCTACTCAAAAGGCTGTCAAATAGCTCCCAATAATGCATGAACAATTTGTAGAACAGGCAAAATATTCCAACAGGTCTAGATCCACAGAGAAACAGTTTCCTAAGACATAATTCTGAGAAAGATTAAAAGGATTGAAGTCCAACAGATGGATGAACACAGACTTAAGTAAGGTGAGTCATGCCTTTGTGATACTCTTTGGAAAAAAGCCTTCTATCTTCACACACACAAAAAAATAGCATCATTTTTAGGCAGGCAAACTATTGACAAACTTTGGTTAGCTAATCCGTAGACTCACATTAACATACAGAATGTGAAGTGTATTTTCCTTTGGGCAAGGAGAGGAGAATCTATTGCACATGTCATCTGTTTCTGTGAATACTGAAGATTACAATTATGTTTTGATGTTAATCCAACTACTGCCAATTTCTCACTGCAAAGCACACTGTGAAAACGTGACAGAATAAATCTTTTTAAATTGAATTCAACACTATTGAAAAGAGCTGATGTTTTCAAATACTATTACAAAGCCTCTGAACAACAAGAATAACTCTCTAAATGAAGCCGCTTTCTGTAACGACCTATTTGATATGAAAGATGAATAGCCACGATAAAATCAAATTCTGCAGGTCTACTATATTGTGTGTGTGTGTGTGTGTGTGTGTGTGTGTTCTGCATTTTTAGGAACAATCACCTCCAATGCTTTGATGTCCTCATAAGCAAACTGCACAGTGGGAACTCCAAGATGGTTGATGAAATAATCAGCATCACCTTGTATGTGTACAGAACTGACATTGGTTTCTGGGCACTGAGCTCTTCTGATGCAGTTGAAATTATTTTTCTGAAAAACATAATTTAAATTGTTAACACAGCTATGCTTCCCAGGTCATCCCGAAACCAGACCTACTCAAAGCATGATTTACATCAGCAGCATCAATATCACCCTGGAGCTTACTCCAAACGCAAATGCTTCGACTCCACCCTGTCCTACCTAGTGGAGATATGTGGGGGTGGAGTCCAGGCATCTGTGTTGTCACACTCTTTTTGAAGGTGACACTCACTGATGCTTGACTGCATTGGCTGAAATCAAGTTTTGCTTACTGTTGTTGCTTCCAAAGCATATTTGTCATAGGTTTATTTTAAACTCTAGTGATTCCTTAATTTGACAATTTTTGTTGTTGTTGTTGAGGTGGAGTTTCACTCCATCGCCCCGGTTGGAGTACAGTGGCATGCTCATGGCCACCCCAACTCAACTTGCTGGGCTCAGGTGATCCTTCCGCCTCAGTCTTCCAAATAGCTGGAACTACAGGCATGTGTCACCATGCCCGGCTAATTCATTTATTTATTTATTGTAGAGAAGAGGTCTCACCAAGTTGCCTGGGCTAGTCTCGAACCTGTGGGTCAGGCAATCCACTCGCCTCAGCCTCTCAAAGTGCTGAGACGACAGGCTGAGCCATTAAACCCAGCCTAATTTGATAATTTTTAAAAGAATATTGAGTCTCTAAAAAGGTGTAAGTCTTTGTCTTTTATTAAGGTTTCCCATAAGATGAAAGGATGGCTCGATAGGATATAATTCTGTTCTTACAATGTTTATTAAAAACCAGAGAAGGAATTGTCTCCATTTATTCCTAAAAGCATATTCTGAGATGTATTAAGAGCTTAATGCCAACAGCTACAGTGGGCCATAGAAAGCCTCACTGCCAAGTGCAACCTCTGTGGAAATACAAGATGATAAACTATTATTTCTTAAACTAAGAGTTGTTTAGCATACTCAACAAATGCCAGTAGCTTTACAAAAATAAAACAAAGCATAATTTAAAAATAAAAATAAGCAAATTGAGGTTTTTATAATTACTATGTATTAAAGTGTCTTCTTTAATAAATTTTCCAAAAAACTAGAGCCTTTCTGAGATGCAGTTGTCTCAGCTATGAAATGTGAATGAACACCAATCTCCCAGGCAGTTGTGGAAGAGTGAGGCAGTAAGCATAAGGCATGAAACATGTTTGCCATGGACTCAAGACATCTCAGTTTTTCAACTCTTATACTTCTTTGGCATGATAAAATCTTAAAAATACTTTTAAATTTCAAAAATACTTTTCACTATGTGAAATAAAACTGTAAAATAACTCAAGCTCTCCAGACGAGATGGGCTCCCTGTAGATAAAGACTATCTAAATGACATGGCAGAGTGAGAAAGAGTGGCCATGCACCCTGGGTTCTCAAAGAAAACAGTTCAACACATATCCTGTTCTTCAATGTTGAGCCACAACTGTTCCTGTAACCAGAGCCAGGATAAAATGCAGGCAGAAACTGTAGCCCACCAGCCCTTTGAAAGAAACGTCTCACGAAGAATTCCAGGAACCACCCAATCAGGGTTCAACTATTTCTGTTAATTAGAACTGAACAAGATTGAATCCTTCATTTGCATAAGTGGACTTGATTGAGAACCAAGCTGAGACCTTTCCCTAAGTCAAACCCTCCCTTTGTTCTTTGAAGAGCATACATTCATTTGTACTGAAGAGTGTGACACCCCTAAATCCACACATAGTGTTTTTGTAGAAAATAAAGTTCTCCCTTTTTCCTGCCCAGATCTTCTGGTCTTTTTTTTTTAGTGCCTATAAAAGGTTTGAAAATATGCAATATAATATTAAGAAAATAAGTGATTCCAACATTTTTCAACTACAGCACTAGAGTTTCCAAACATGTAATAATGTTTCAATACCTACTCAATTTTTTGAGGACCTAATGGAAAGATTTTGCAACAAAATTAAAATAAATTAAAATGGAAAGTCAGCATGATTGTTTACAAACAAGGCAAGGTTTCAGTTTAATGTTATTTACAAATATCTTGGGTAATTAAGTACTTTGAAAATAGAAAGAGAAATATTACTTTACCACACAGTCTAATCAGTAGCAACAGAATGCTTTTTTATGGAGACTCCCACCAATTTGCTTATTTTCAAAGCATAATTTTCTGAAAAGGGAGTTGGTCTTTTTTTCACTTTCTGATACAAGACTTCTGGAGGTTTTATACCAACCTAGCACAGTTTAGGTAAGGTCTTGAATATTCCCAAAGACAAGTTACTTTTAAGTACTGGATCATGAAAAAAAAAACTGTTTTAATCATGTAAAAAATCCAGACATTTTTGAGAGATCCAATTGTTGAAAGCTGTTTCCTCTAAAGATATTGGTTTAGCCAGAATCATTTTTTTTTTTCTAGTTGAATTTGAATACCATCACTAACATTAGTCTGGAATGTCTCAACATTCCAGGTTATGCTACTCATTCAAATTTACTGAATTGAACCAGAGGTCTAGATTGTTGCACTATTTTAGGTCCTTCATGAGGGCTTGATAAAATCTGGTCTTTACTGTTCCCAGATGCCTAGCTAATAAAACATTATTTCTTATGTAGTCTACTTTCGTTTTACTGAAGCAACATCTATGTCTTTTTAAGACAGTATGTGCATCCTACTCAATATCAATGAAAATATAAGTTTGGCTTTCATTTCATTTTATATACATAACTCTGAATATCCACCCCAACTCTCAGTCACACTCCTTAGATAGAAATCTTTCTCAATAGAAGAATAGCATGGATCAAAAATTAACAATTTCAGCTAAGTGTAGTGGCTCACACCTGCAACCCCAGCACTTTAGGAGACCGAGGCGAGAGGACTGCTTGAACCCAGGAATATGAGAGACCAGACTAGGCAACAAGCAAGTCTTTGTCTCTACAAAAACATTTTTTTTTTTAATAGCCAGATGTGGTAGCATGTGCCTGTAGTCCCAGCTTCTCGGGAGGCTGAAGTGGAAGGATCACTTGAACCCAGGAAGTTGAGGCTGTGATGGGTTGTGATCTTGCCACTGTACTCCAGCTCGAGTGACAGAGACTCAAACTCACAAAATTTTTTTAAAAGTAACAATTTCAAATTCCACATATGTGCTTGTCATTTTTAAAAAAATAAACACTGTATTTAAGTTTAATTTTTTTAGTATTTCTTCATTAGTTGTCATTAGTTATATAATAGCTACACTGTGATAAAAGGTGTTAGCATCTCACATATGCAAGGTTCTAAGACTACACAAATGACCTAACTCCAATCATTCTTTGCAATCCTCCCCCCCACCCCTGAGATGGGAGTCTGCTAATGTTGTCCAGGCTGGCCTTGAACTCCTGGACTCAAGTGATCCTCGTATCTCAGCATCCTGAATAGCTGGGAGTACCATGCTCAGCTTGCAATCTTTGTTTACTCTACAGGCTACACCGAGCATAACTCTGGTTTAGCCTCAGACTTTTGTTTTTGAAGCCAGTATTAATAGGCAAAATCTGGTCTTTACTGTTCTTTAGGCAAATCAAAAACAATACCCAGCTTTTAAGATTACATTCCCCCAAAGTACTTCTGCATTCTTTCCCTAATCGAGTTTGCTCTATCTCACTTATTTGTTGAAAATCTATCTTTTCCCTAAAGGTTTGTTTTGCCACATCTACCATATACAAACTCCTTTTGTAAGCAACTAAGATGGCAACAGAGTGAACATCATCTGAAAATGTTTTAAAACTATATTTTGAGGGTTGAGATCTATTAAATTGCTCTTCTGGTCCTAAATATGAACTATTTAAGGGGAGGAAGTACAGAAGAAGGGAGTTGAGTGGTCCAAGGGACAACAGGGAGCACTTAACTACTGAGTCTCACATTAGAATCAAACCCAAGTGGAGGGTGAAAGCTTCGAGAAAACTAGTCCAAGACTGGGGGTTTCAGGGACAACACAAAGCTTTCTGAGTCTTCTTGGGTCTGTTCTTCACCTATGGAACCCAAAGTTTCTATAAAGGTCTTTCAGAGAACATTTCACCATTTCTGTCTCTCTCTCTTTCTCTCTTCACGCTCTCTCTTTCCTCTCCCCTTTCTCTCTCTCCACCCCACTCTCTTCTTCCTGTTCTCACGGATTTAACCAGTAATGAAGGCAAGAAAACATGCTACCCTCAGTCCTTCATTAATTTTGTTCTTTTGTGCTTTTGTCCCTAACCAGCTTCAGAACTTAAAAAGTCAGATAAATAGAGCCCAACTTACAGATTTGAGGGTTTGTCCCCCAGGTCATTTTATCCAGGGATTTCCCTGGCACAGAAACACTATTCTCTATCCTCTTAGTGTTCATGATTCATTACTTTAGAGTAATGAATTTAAGGCCAAATTCACAGACCTAAAGTGGTCCTAAATCTGTATTTAATCCCAAGGTGAATTGTTTTTCCACACAACACTTCAGTGGCTTATAATAGATCCATACCAGATACTAGATATTGATCTACTCAACCCTCATAAGCATTAATATCTGAGACACAAGTAGGAAGAAATGTTAATTTTCTTCACTTTACTAGAAGTTAAGCACCATGGGAGAGGGAAGGCTGATAACAAATCTGTGCAGGTCAATTAATTTTTAAAATTTTTTTACAAGGCTGAGTAAATTCATATTAAGAATTTCATCCAAGGAGTTCAAAACACTTCATATTTAATGTTTGATAACAAGCATTTTTACTCCAGTTCATAAAAGAACAAGTACAAAGACCAAGATTATGTCACTGGTTTAATTTCCCACCACAACTCTGCTAAAGACCTGAAATGGAATAATCATCTCAATCCTAAATCAGTATGCTCTTTGCAAGTATACTTTTTTATATTTTAGAGATGGAGTCTCACTATGTGGCCTATGCTGGTGTTGAACTCTTGGCCTTAAGTGATCCTCCTGCCTCAGCCTTCCAAGCAACTGGTTCTATTATGTCCGGCTAATTATTTTTATTTTTTGCAGAGACAGGGGTCTCACTGTTTTGCCCAGGCTAGTCTCAAACTACTGGGCTCAAGCAATCCTCCCACCTCAGTCTTCCGAAGTGTTAGGATTACTGGCATGAGCCACTGGGTCCAGCTGCAAGTATACTTTTAAGCCAAAAATGCAAGGTAAATGACCATATAAGTGAACTATAAAGACATTAAATCAATATTTGCATTCGTCAAATAGTGATGCCAGGACACTTTGACAAGTTTCTAAAAGTATTTTAAAATATGTTTAATAATTCAAATGCTTTATTTCTCCCACACTCCGCTTCTCCTTGCACACGTAAGCATTTACTCTATATGCACAGGAAATCTAAGCTGATTACTTATTAACAGAAAGAGAAGTATACATTCACAGTAAACACACTGTATTCCACACATTAGTACAAAATTAAATCACTTTCTTTTTTACTTCAATTTTATTCTTGTAATTTCAAATGTGTAGAAATAATTTATCTTACTGGTTTTCCTGGTTTTTACAGTATAGTGATATTCCAATTGGGATATTGCTGCCTACAGTATTCAAAAAATGATTGGGCTCTGTGATACTTAATTTTATGTGTCAACCTGGCTGGGCCACGAGCTGCCCATATACTTTCATACATTTATTCAAGCATATCCGTGAGGATGTTTTAGATATTAACATCTGGTTGGAATACTGTGTAAAACAGATTGTCCTCCTTAATGTGCATTGCCGTATCCAATCAGTTGCAGTTCTGGATAGAAGCAAAAGCTGACCTTCCCACAAGTAAAGCGGGGACTCCACCTGCCTGACCACAGTAAACCGGGACACTGGTCTTTTCTTTTCTTTAGTTCCCGACTGGAACATCAGCTTCTCGGGGGCTCTTGAACCTCCTGGTTTTTAGGATGGAACTTATACCATCAACATTCCTGGTGCTCAGGCCATCAAACTCAGGCTAGAACTACACTATGTATCTCTCTCTCACTCAGCGTCATGGGCTGCTATAACAGAATGCCATAGACTGTGGCTTAAACAACAGAAATTTATTTCTAATAGTTCTGGAGGGTATGAAGTGCACTGGGTGCTATCATGGTAGGCTCTGGTGAAGGTCCTCTTCCTGGTTTGTAAACAGCCAGGAATGGTGAAGCGGGGGGAGAGAGGAGGAGAGGGGGAGAGAGGGAGAGAGAGAGA